>NW_017306907.1:34188-49982 GCF_000935625.1 Nanorana parkeri | reverse complement strand
AAGCAACCCCCAGTCCTTAACACTAAAATCCAGGTGTTGACCTTTTTTTCATTTTTTTTTTGTGTGTATATATATATATCCTGTATATACTGCATACACACACGCAGACACAATTTATATATATATATTGTAAAATATTATGCCTTGGCTCTACTGTTGACTTAAAGGAGAACTACGGGGTTAGGGCTTTTCCCCATAGTTCTCCATACGGTAACGGGAGGACACAAACTAGCGTCCTCCCGTCACCCTAAGCTCAGTATACCGCAAGCTACTGCTCGCGGTATACTGAGACGCCGCAGCTGAAGCGGATCCCGACAATTATGTCTGGATCCGCCCAGCTGCGTGAGTGACAGCTGGCTCTAACTATCTAGAGTCAGAGCCAGCTGTACCCGCCCCCTCCCCCGTCCGATCCACCAGTCAGCGCAGAGAGCCGTGACAGGATCGAGAAGTGAGCGAACGCCGGTATGTGTTCGCTCACTACCCCCTCTACTGAGCCGACCGTCTCATTGTCACAGGTCGGCTAGAACTATGACGTGAGTGAAAAGCACTCACCTCATAGTTCTCCTTTAACTCCGGTCTTCCAGACCCTCTAAAGCTCGCCAAACATCCTTTATAGATAGGCCTTCACACAACACAGTTCATATTGAACAGTTGTACAATAAGATTGTAATCATCACTGCACAACTCATCACAGACTCACCAGTGTGGTAGTTGGTGTTTTCTCTTTTACAGGCTACTAATAAATGCAGAGGTGTGCCTATCATTGACATGAGTTCTACTGATACTAAAACAGGTCTGGTTCGCAAATGCTCTCAGACACAATGGTCCTGCCTGGCTATATCTATCAGATTGCCAGCAGGCACCATAGCGCCCCAGCCAATTATGTTGAAAGGAGCAATTAAAGTGGGCCTTTACACCCTTTCACTAAAAATTGCATCAGCATGCAGCTCTTAATTTTACTTACAATTATTGTTTTCCACTTTCTGATCAACTTGAGCATTAATGATGTAATGTGCTCAAGTGTTGCATCCTGGGAAGGTTATATCAGTAGTGCGTTGCTTGGAAATCTCATGTGTAATCTCAACAGGGGATCCAAGGGGAAGTCATTTTCCTCCCCTAAGTTGATGTGCGTGCTCCTAGTCACAGGAAATACAGGGTTCCATGAAATGTGATGGTTTGAATGGAAGAAAGAGATTCTGTGGACAGGTGACTTTTATATTATTATTATACAGGATTTATTTGCGCCAACAGTTTGCGCAGCGCTTTACAATATAGGGAAGACATTACAATCACAATACAAATCAAGACAAGATGGTAAGGAGGGCCCTGCCCCTGAGGGCTTACAATCTAAAAGGGATTATATACATCACAAGTTGTCGTTAGGAGCATCTTCTTAGAGTGACAGGACTAATCTGTGTACCACATAGCCATTCTGTGGGAGCCAGAATTATTGTTGGTTGGTAGGGGATCAAATACTTATTATTTTACTCCCTGAACAGCAACTCAATTTAGAACATTTGTATCATGTGTTTTTTTCAGGATTTTTGGTTGATATTCTGTCTCTATCATTTCAAATATACCTATGATAAAAATGATAGACCTTTCATTTCTTTGTAAGTGGGCAAACGTACAAAATATGCAGGGGATCAAATCATTATTTTCCACACTGTAAAATGGCAATATGTAATTAACATCAGCACCATATACCCAAAGCTAAATTAACAGAATGAGATGAACTGACCCGCTACTTACTAATTTGGAAGATGTCCCTATAGCTCCCCATAATGGGACTATGCTTAGATGGATGTGTTTAGGTTTTTTTCAGTGTATAATATCTTCAGTTTTGAAGGTTAATATGGTATGTAAAGCAAAGCGATTCCTTATCTGGTTTTTCAAAATGAGTGTTTGTGGAATACTCTTTCCTGTCTGATTCTTATTAGTGGGCACCTGGAGTTTAATGCAGAGAAGTGAATGATAAAAAGATGTGTTTATTGTTTGTTAGAGTACATTCTACAAATTAAGAAGCAGGCACATAGAAGTAGGTTTTGGATTTTGCCAGCTCTTCCTCCATTATTACTATATTTCTGTAATTCCAGTGGAAAATTAAAGTTTCCTATGGCTGGATTATACTTTTCCTGTAGGAAAAACAACTTGACTGTAGTACAGAAAATTAGAACTGCAAAAAAATAGTAATTTCTGTTTTATCAGCAGATAAAATTTCTGTATGACTTGTTATTGTCAACCTAGTTTAATCTATTTGCGCTCTACTTGAATTAATCAGGTCGGTTTGAAGAGGCAGTATAATAGAATTAATAAAATTATAAATGCCTTCTAAATATATTTAAAGGATACACATCGAAAATGAGTTCCATCCGCCCTATTCAAGCTCTCCTTTCAACAAGATTATATCTGAGGAGCTGGAAAATAATTTTTTAAATCAGAAACTCAATTCAATTATGTACTACAATGGTGCTGAATCCACAATAAAGATACCAGAAGATCAGCATAAAGGATTAATATGTTCATAAGTAAGGTTAACTAAAAATGGCAAAACCCTGCAGTAGTTTGGATATATCTGAGCACAACAGTTGGGTGAGAGTTCAATGATTCATTACTAGATTGTGTATTCACGGGCAGATGCAGATAATAACTCTACAGGCCATGTGTACTAGAGAGAATGAAGATAAATATATACCGCCCTTGATTTCCAAGATGTCCAGTGATGTCTGGATTGACTTATGCTATCTTTGTAAGTCACAGAGAAATGAGAGGGAGATGGAAACCAGCTGTGAGAAGAAAATTATGCACCTTCACTCTGAATGGATGTTAAAAGAATAAAAAATCATGAAGTAAACAAAGGCATTCAAGTACTACGTGCTGTATATAACAGCATAGACTAAAGCAGGGCTCAAAATTTCAAGTCCTGAGCTACTAGCCAGGCCTTAAGAGTTACTCGCTACCACCTAACCCTTACCCTGCCCCGGCCTTAACCACTTGAAGACCGCAGTGTTTCACCCGCTTTCCGGCCGTTCACAAACGGCCATGGACGGAAGGTGGTTAACTTTGCCTCTAAACACACCCTCTTAAATAATCTTATGATAATTCTTATCTTATCATAGTTGCCGCTTGTAAACGGCAGATTAGGAATTCCTGCTGCAGGAAAAGTTCCTGACGCAGGAATCCCCAATCACACCTGAAATATACTGTAGGTGTGAATGGGGCCTAATATACACATACACTAAAACGCAATAATACACTTCTCAACGTTACACCCCCACTGCACAATAATAATAATAAAATCCTCCTTATTAACCCCCCCACACAAAATAATAATACACTCAACCCCCCCTCACCTGTTCACGTCTTTGCAGGGAGGAGGCTGTGAGGAGGATCGATCCCTGGTGATCTAGGAGTGATTAGTGAGGTCTGTTGCAGACCTCACGAATACATCCTTTTCTTTCGGCCGGAGCTCAGAACTGTCAGAGCTCCGGCCGAAGGAAGCCGGAGCTGACAGGCGCTGCTTTGTGGTCTGCATCCCACACAGATGCAGACCATGGAGCTGCTCCCGCAAGTCAGGTACGTGGTCTGCGACCGCGTGCCTGACATGTCAACTGGCTGCGGGCCACAGTTGGCCCACGGACCGGTACTTTTTCGCCCTAACTTTATTTTTACAGGCCAAATGCGAGCAGGCGAGTGGAAATTTTGAGCCCTGGACTAAAGCTATCCATCTAGGTGGCAATATTATAGAGCAATCAAACTTTATTTTTTTTGTTGACATAGCAATCAAAGACGTAAAATTGTGGTTTTCATTGACCACTATGAGATGGGATTGAAATAGCTATCCTAACAATATTTGTGCCCCAAATGGCCAAACAAATACAATATGCAGGCAATTGGGACAATATGTGAAAAAAACAGTGCAAACAAGACAGTATACAACCAAATGTGACAATATGCAAACAGCAAACAGGCAAATGTCACAATGTGGCCAAAAATTCCCACTCCCAGAAAAAACCCTCTCCAGCTAAAAAAAACCCTTCAAAACTCCTCACCAAGAAAAACTCACCTCCGCAGAGAAGCCCCCTCTTCTCAAAACTCCCTTTCCCAGCAAACTCCTCCTTGCATTAAAACACCAGACATAACGACAATAGGCAGAGTAATGGAAGATCTTCTAAGTTCCCCCTCTGCTGTGTCAGGAGAGCTTTGCCATGGCTCTGTGTCTGGGGTCTGACAAGGGTGGAACTGCAGAACCCCAGAGTAATGTAGCAACGTGTGTGTGAGATGGAATATGTTATCCTGTGGCAGTCCCAACATGGCTGTGCCTGAGACGCACGTCCTTCCCCCCTGGACCCTACATAGGTATGCCAGTGATAAAATGTATTCGAGTTCTAATTTTATTGCCCAGTTTTGACTTGACAATTGACCACATTTTGGTGGTCAACCAAACTCGTGCCTAGTAGATTGCTTATTTCTTGCATTTTCTTGTGATCATATTTACAACTGCCAGTGGTTTGAAAGTAGTTGACGTTAATTGTAAATTGCAACGTGTACGGTCAGCTTTAGCCACGTATCTAACTGATGAGAGTTTGGCTGACAGAAGGGGAGAGGAGACATTCAAATTAAGAAGAACACTGGTTTTGGAAGACAAAACATTGTGTGTATATATATATATACATATACACATATGTGTATATATAGGCAAAAGACTCAGGCTGGCCATTTTTTTGCTGTTGTTAAGGGTTTTATAGTCAGATGATCTAAAGAGGGCCCTGAAACCTAGCCTAAAAAAGGCCAGTGGATTTCACTGACCACCAGAACATTTCAGTTTCTGCACCTGACTAAGAAGTGGGGTTTTGCAATAAAGGTTGGGTCTCACAGTTTGAGAAGAAAGAGAGCCAGCCCTGCTGTGCTGTTGGATGTAGAAATTCCTTATTAGAGTAGTGATCCACCTTGAATTCCTTTACAGAGCGCAAGTAGTAAAATGATAAGTGGTCCCTTGGACCATTTTTTACTGGTTCCCTAATACTCCAGATGATAAATCCTAACAACGAGGCCTCCCCTCCATACTAACAGCCTAACAGCAAATTCCTTCTGAGTTAGAGCTTGGGAATGTTCCCAATAACCCTCTGTTTATTAGCACATCTCTGTGAGCTATTTCCATCCCCTGTTGGACAGTAGAATGGTGGAATTGTGCCAAGACAGCTATGTCAGAGCTTAATACAGATTTATTCTGTTTAAATGTTGGCTCTATGGTGTACTCCTAGAACTGTTGGCTCTATGGTGTACTCCTAGAACACCCTCCTCCTTAGCTCTGCTGGATTTAGGATATATGTTGAGTATGGGTATTAGTTAAGAGTGGTAAAAAAAAAATGTTCCCCATGTAACTGTGCAAACCAAGGATAGAAAATTAGAAAAACAAAAGCCAATTTAATATTTTGTCCATCTAGATGAAATACCTTGTAAGCTAGCCTTAGTACCACACTAACAATGGCAGATTTCGTAACCTCACAACAAGGTCGATCCTTGCTGGAAGCAAACAGACTAAAAGACAACATTTGCCCACTCAGTATTAGTACCCTATGGAGTAGGGTAAATTACTCTACTAGCAACCAGTTCTGGAAGCATTGATACAAGGTGGGGAACTATAACAGCACATTAATCTACCAAGAGATATAGTATGTAACAAACAACAATGGAGAAAACAGCACTGGAGATCCTAATGACATTGGTGAGAGGGGTGGCAGTCTGGAACCTTTTATTCCACACAGGAATATGTTACTGATTGTCAGTGGCACTATTTGTAAGCTTCTAGCAGCCATGTAATCCTTGACCAAAGCCTTTATAGCTCAAACATAAATCTGCCTTTGGTCTCAAATTCATAATCCTGCTGAAGCTGCAAAGTTGAATACCCTGTTCAGTCAGCAAAGTCTGCCATTTGACTGGGATCAATTAGCCTGCTGATTCTTTGTTGTGACAAGTTTGGGAATTTAAAATCATCTATTTTGCTGATGCACATATGTTTGTTGCTGCTTTCAATACTTTCATCTGTCTCTGGCATTAACTTTACTTGATAGCCCTTGTGGGAGAATAAATGTTTGATTATGGGCTCATGCACACAAGCGCAAATACAGACATTTTGGCATACAGTGTAAAACACTCCTGTATTTGTGGCACTCAGGAGCCCCGACTGCTGCCTTTTTCTGTCCAGAATGTCAAACCTCTGCTTTCGGGAACCTATGCGCCCATGCACCCATGCATGTGAACAAGTAATTGCAGGTAGCGCCATTTATGCATGTATACCTTCGTAAATTGTTTTTTGTCCATACATTCCTATGGGCAGAAAAATGCTGCAGCTGGGGTTCCCAGGCGCTGTGAAAACAGCCATATTTTATGCTATATGCCTATACACTTGTATTTGCATCTGCGCCCCTGAGCTCTAAGATGCTATAAGAAATTATCATTTTTTAGCAGAGATTGAATGTGTGAAATAGAATTTGTGCAACAGAATTTTTCAAAGATACTGAAGGAACCAAATGCTTGGCCAGTAATTTCTGACCAACAACAATTGTAAAAATAATTCTGTTGTTTAATCCCTTTATTATACAATGTACTAGACATGCATTCATACATTTTCAGTGTGGAGAAACATGTGGTAGGATGGAATAATTGCAATATCATTGCAAATACTTTAAAACACAAACATTAAAGCAGAACAAATGCTGCTCTATTTAAGTAGCCACAACAGGATATTAGTCGAAATGTTCTTTGTTTCTGTTAATGATAGATGATTGCATATGCATTTTTCTAAAACTGAATGCTGGACCTAATGCTGGCCCCTAAATGAAAGGCTTTAAAGTGTATTTGCACTTTTTCAGCCGAATTTGGATTACAATTGTTTTGTATATATTACATGTTCCAATTCACATAGCATAACTTAAAACAAATATTTTATATTTGCGGCTTACATTTTTACTCCAAAACTGCTACGTGATGTTGAGAAGTGGTCTGGGGCAATAAAGCCCATCTTCGTGCAAGCCAAAAAACTACCCCTGCAGTGGGACTACCCCCCTCCCCAACTCTAAGTGCTTGTTTATGCCTAGGGGACAGGGGTAAAGAACATGTACCTACCGGATCCCCATTCCCATAGCAGTCAGCACTCACCTTTCAGCTCTCCACTCCGGTTGGTGAAACCTTCATTAGATGTGATGACATCAGCAGTCCTTATTGGACAAAGGGGAGAAGAGGCTGCAGTGACCAGTCTGGTACCCTGGAGGTAGTTGGTGTGACCCAGAATCAAGTAAGATAGCTTTTTCCTGTCCCCTGTAAATAAGGACTAACCCCTGCAGTGTCGAGGTAGCCCCACTGAAAGGGCAGTTTTTTGGTTTGCCTTGAGATGGGCTTTAATGTTTACCATAATTAACCCTGTGCTGGTAGATCTCGTTATCAATTGTAAACCAGATTTGAACATTGTCTATCCTAACAAAGGGTGAAAGACCTCAGGCTTGTGTTCTGAATTGTATATTAATGAGAGGAAACTGAGTTGGTCTCCACCGTGTCCCTCTCCACTTTCAGTATGTGAAGAAGTCACCTGCACTCCAAGGTCCAACGCCTTTTATTGAGATGCTAAGCAATCATGGTGGCACAATGCAAAAAGCAATGTTTTGAAACCATGAATGGTCCCTTCATCAGGCTAACACAGTAACTATGGGGACAAATCTACACTGTTAGTTTCAAATTGTTCAGAGTATCTTGCAATGTGTTTAATGAATAATCTAGAAAAGTAAGAAATATTTTTTTAAATTTTAAAAAAAATATTTTTTAGGCATACTGCCTGAATGGGAAACACATAACAAACATATAGAAGGGTTTCTCAAATTTGTCTGCAAAAGTAAAAATATCACTAGCACACCGAATAGCATTTCAGAGCAAACAAGTGTCAATTTATTGATGTCACCTTTGAGCCTGATAAAGGAGATCCTACGCGACCCCGAAAGTGCTTGTCTGATTGACATTGTTCTTCAATAAATGGACACTTGTTTGTTCTGAAACGCTATTCAGTGTGCTGGTGACATCTTCAAACAATTGCTACTACTGGCGGCGCCATCCGCGGTCACTAGGAGCACCCTCCACTACTATTTGGGTTATCCGGTAAGGAGTGCAGCAAGGCATCTGTATATTCCCTTGTAAACTAAACACAGTCTGTTAAAGAAGAGTATCTACTTACCTTTCAGCAGTCTGTATCGTCAAACTCCCCGGCCGCTGCTGGTATTAACAATTCTGTGTGTGTGAATATTTCACCCGCTCGTTCATCACTACCGGTTGAGTTAGAAGAATTGATATGTAGAGTTATAAATGTATATCAGGCCTGTCAATCACAGCTTGGTAAATAATAAATGTTTAGGTTCTCACATACTAAATGTATTAAGATATGCAGAAGAAACATCATTAGGTGCACACCAGGGGTTAGGTATATGATGTAGGTGTGTGTATATGCACAACTCACTGTATGTGCTTACATGGGGGACCTTTTAAAAATAAAGTGGGAATGCCAGAAATAGGCTTGTGCAACATCTTTAAACTTATAAGTGCGATGTTTATTGAAAAAAATAATTTCAGCTTGTAACATAGTTACATAGTATTTGAGGTTGAATAAAGATGTAAGTCCATCAAGTCCAACCTATTGTGTGTATGCATTTATGTTTGAGCAGGTGTGTGAGTGTGTATTAGTCCATGTGTGATAACATTTCTGTTCCACAGCTAGATGCATTTTGGAAAACTCCAACCACTGTGTAAAGACATAATAAACATCTAACGGACTATCTGGGGCACGTGTCTTCATTAACTGTTGGGGGAAAAAGCCTCTCTTATTTTCCTTCACTTATACAGGAATTATATAACCACAATTGCATCTGAATGGCAAAGCTGTACTAAAAATTAGTATATAGACATTCTTCATATGAATATATATATACTGTATCAATCTATCAATCTATATGTAAATCCGGCAAACACATCCAATTTGCAATTTGTTTTAGATTTGATTAAAATTTTACATAGTTACATAGTATTTGAGTATAGTATTTGTATTTTTTTTAAGAGCACCTGTACCCCTGTATGTTATGGTCTCTGAGGAAGATATCTAAATGCTTCTTGAATCATAGCTTTGGTATTCCAGCCCCTTAATTATTTTAGTTGCCCTTCTCCGGACTCTCTTCAGCTCCAGGACATCTTTTCTTTGGATAGGTGACCAGAACTGGACCGCATACTCCAGATGTGGCCGAACCAATGATCTATAAAGTGGCAAAATTATAGACTTGTCTCTACAGTACATTCCCTTTTTAATACAAGACAGTACTCTGTTCGCTTTGTTTGCCACAGCCTGGCATTGCAAGCTATTGTTCAATCTGTGGTCTATTACGACCCCCAAATCTTTTTCCATTTCCAACTTCCCTAGTGGAGTACCCAAAGTGCATTACTTTACATTTATCAACATTAACCTCATCTGCCATTTAATTGCCCACTCCCCTATTTTATTCAGGTCCTCTTGTAATGTTATAATGTCTAAGTCTGTGTCTATTACCCTCCCGATTTTAGTATCATCAGCAAACACAGAAACATTACTAATAACACCCTCCCCAATATCATTAATAAACATGTTAAACAGTATGGGGCCTAGTACAGAACCCTGGGGCACGCCACTCTCGACCTTAGTCCAATCTGAAAAAAAAAACATTTATCAAAACTTTCTGGACATGTTCCTGTAGCCAGTTCTCTATCCATGTACATGCCATTTCATCTATTCCCATAGACCTCAGCTTGTGTACTAAGCGTTTATGTGGTACCGTGTCAAAAGCTTTTGAAAAATCCAGATATACCACATCCAGCAGCCTCCCTCCATCCAGATCTCTACTCACCTCTTCGCAGAATGTTAGTAGGTTGGTCTGACAAGAACGGTCCTTCCTAAATCTGTGTTGATTATCATTTATTATACCATTGTCACCAACAAAGTCCACTAAATAGTCCTTTATCATTCCCTCTAACAGTTTGCATACTATTGATGTTAGACTGACTGGTCTGTAGTTCCCAGGTTGGCATCTTGACCCTTTTTTGAAAATTGGTACTACCGTAGCTTTCCGCCAGTCACTTGGTACTTTACCAGTCATTATGGAGTCCTTGAAAATGAGGATTGAAATTTTAGATATGTGCTTCCACTAATTTCTTTCAGAAGTGTTGTATTTACTTTTCTTTTGTATTATAGATCATATTCATTTTACATGTATCTGTAATCAGTCAATTTTGTTTTCTCTCATGCCATAAAAGGTCAAATAAACTGATAACAAAATAGTCACAGATGAAAAAACCATAAAAAAATGTCTAACCTATTAGATTGTTTTGTCTTGAATGGACAAAATTAAATTGATTGAATATACTGTGTATATATATGTAGTACTATTGGCGACCACACATACAAAGTTCAAAGAAATATGTATTTTCAGCTATTCCATAATGATATTAAAAATGTCTCAGACCCACTTACATAAACGTCCATGCACATTCCTCTCAGGGTTAAGTTCTTGACCTCAGGATGTTCAGAATGATATGCGCCAGTCATTTTTCTAAGGGTTTAAGAGATATTTTATTACACATGTGCATAGAGAAGAGATAAGGGAAAAGAGGGTGAACGGAGCACATGATATCTGCAAGTTCACTTAAACACAATCCTTGGTCTTTCGCATGTCTTATAAACTTTTGGGTCCCTCTCTCACAGGGATTTTCTGGCTGGACACATACATCCAAAGGTGGCTCCTTGACTACTGATGTTCAAGTGTTTATTCCGTCTTAAGATTCAAGCCAGGATGGCAATGAAAAGGTTCCTGTGTTGCTTTCCAACTCAGTCCATCACTCACCACCATGTGAAGGACAACCACAGTTTTGCTTCCTCCAGGCCTAACATGGCAACTAGTAACTTCAGGGAAGCCTCCTAAGAGGGGAAATCCCTGCAACTTCCCGCATTCCTAGACCCTGAGACCTAAGAACAAGACTTATGGTCACAGATGCATCTTCTCAGTGGGAAACCCTGGAGTGAAGACCCATGTGCCTCACATATTTATTAACACGCAGGTCCCCCCAAGCCTACTGGTTGGCCAGCCATTAAACATCCTTAACATCGAATTTTATCTCCAGCACATCCTGCTGGAGCAAGCTCAGCACATCATGTGACTGAGATAATATACTCCATGCTTAGAGAACACTAGCCAGCACACAGATACGCTACCATCTCACTAACAGATTACAAAAACACAAAAAGAATTTAGAAAAATACCACATTCCTACATAGACATATATGGACCATTAATAGAAGGTTCCCTTGTTTTATTTAGACTTTTTTTGCTTTCATTAACTGGGTGTTACAAAGTTGGCCCATGAATGCCCAGCATAAGAGTAGATTGGATTGATTTACAGGTAAAGTAGACAAGCCCTTAACTTCGTTCCTATTTCTATGGAAGCATCATAGACAGAGGAACCAGCTTTTCTCATATTTATTCATCCCTTGTCCTTTCAGTACAGTGTTGCCATGTTACTTGTAACCTTAGCAATGAATGTGACAGCATTCTTCTGAAATGTTTCATATTCATACACTGTCCTAGACACACATTTTTACAGTATTACCGTAAATAATTGTGATTATGTGGCAATAATTCAACTTGCTGAAGCAGGCTGAGGTTGTTGAAGCTTAATTGTCATTTTCTGAGTTAAAGTGACATCATGATGAAGGGTCAAGACAGTCTCAGTACAGGACAGGGGTTACGATTTGGAACAGGCATATACATTCTAGAAACGGGTATATCTGTGGGACATTTTGGGACTTGTTGTTACTCAAGATGCCCTTGCCTGTACTACAGTAAAAATATGGGCATAGTCAGTAAGGCAAAGGTGTAGCCTATATGTAGCCTGTATCTTGTTGGCATCAGTACCAGGCTGGTGTGAAGTCCATACCTTATGACCAACCTACCTGCTACTTGCTGGACTCAGAAGTGAAAGTGCAACCAAAGTTAAAACGTATTTTTTGTTAAGTTTTATTGCTATTTGTGTCCCCGTTAGGGAGATTCATGCTCTCTATTTGTCCTGGTGAAGATGATCAGTGAAAGTGAGAGAAAATCCCATATTTTGAGTGGTCACCGGAACAGGAATAGATTGGAAATATTCCAATAGGGGCACTAGTTCTGGTAAACAAACTGACTGCCAGGGATTTACATAATTTTGGAGGGATTCCCTATCACTTCCTGTTGTGGCTATGGGAAATCAGACCTTTCCAATTCCAAAAAGTCTATTGCCTATGAGCCCAAGTGAACGTTCAGTTTAAAGCAGCTAAATACATGCCAGTGGCATAAAAACAAGATATGATACAAATGATTGCCTTATAATTATTTCAATTCTTATAATTTTTAAAACATTTTAATACAATGATGCTTTCAAGCTCCCTGTGGAGCACCCCCATGATAGCATAGCACAGTACCAGGTCCTTTTTCTAAAAGTATTAGTGATCTAATAGACCCCTAATGCCTACCCTACACTGTGCCCAAGCAGATAGGGGACACGTCTCCCAATCTACCCCTACTGAACCAGGAAGTGCTCACAGCTTAGATTGATCTGGTCAAATGGTAAAAGAGATTTCAGGCATCCATTCTTTGTACATAGATAGTGCTGTATCTGAAGATAACTTTATCAGGGAACACAAAGAGATATGAGCTGTCTCCACCCATGAAGATCCTTGTACATTTCACAAAGGACAGGAGCAGAAATGAAAAGGGAAAACAGCTGCATTTGGAAACTTGCTTGATTTGTGCACTTATGCAATAAATATACAACTGCATGCAATTTCAGATGTGAATTTGTATGAAGTATAAAACCTTTTTAGGCTATAAATACAAGCATTTACATATGTTATTCTGGGTTGCTAAACATTGCATTGAACTTTCCCCATTTCCATGTAATCTGATTTTTGATGTGCTCTGTGTCTCAAATCACCGGGTCACAGCATGCCATTGTAGGAGTGTTTTCTTGATTTGATCCATCATCGGCAGTAAGCATCAGCATGTTTTAATCAACAGGTGCTACACAGCTGTGCTTCATTACCCTACTTTGCATATATGCTAATTGGCTTGAAGTATTCTGTCCACAAAACACAGGGAAGAAGCGCTGTAATAAAGTATCGGGAATACTTGCTTTGGTTGACGTTTTTCCTCTCTTATACTCATTTTGATGGTGAAAAAAAAGAGATTAATTGGACTTTATAAAAATGTAAATAGCATTAAAATGTAATTGCAAGTTTAGACAATTTGTGATTTACAGTATAATTATCAAAGACAAATTATTCTAGCAATATGAAATATGCAGTAGTCATTCTTTCATCAACTTTCTTTTTCCGGGAGAGAAGAAAGTAGTCTAAAGAGAGCAACGAGTCACACTGTGGTCTGGAATATGTGCTGAGTTAAATGGGCTTTTTTTCTCTTACAAGCAGAGAAATTGCCAATTAAGACTGCAGTAATTTGGGATTTTCATTTAATTCTCATTTGATGGAGTTAAATTGTAGTGTATGAGTAGTTAAAATGTATGTAAACGCAAAACTTTTTTTGGATTGAGTAGGCTATTCGTGAACCCACCCCACCCCTCCCACCTGCCTCAGGTGGCAAAAAGGCTAGGGACACCCCATGGCAACTGTCTTATAGAGGCATTCTCCTTGATTTGAGGAGTTATAACTCTGGGACAAGAAGTAAAAGGGAATATAGCCAATGGGACACACACAGGAAAAAAGAACCTTATGTGTTTTAACTAGGGAAGCACCGATACCGATACTAGTATTGGTATCGGTGCTGATACCGAGTATTTGGGTGAGTACCTGAACTCGTCCAAATGCTCCGAAACCTACCCCCGATACCGGAACTTCCGGACAGAGGGAGATCTCCCTCTGACTGGCAGTGACGTGAGGGAGCATGGAGCTAGCTTTCTGGCCAATCAGGAAGTCAGGCGGCGGGTTATGACCCGCCGCCTGGCTTCCTGATTGCTTAGGAAGCTAGGTTCACTTATTGCTAGGCAGCCTGGCTTCCTGACCAATCAGGAAGCTGGACGTAAAGTCATGACCCACCACTTGCATGTAGCATGTTACAAACATACTGTTTACTGAACACTTAGATAAATCCCCGGCCTGCTGATTTATTCATAGAAGACATCACTATCTCTATGACAACATTCTCTGGCATCTTTTGTCTTTGATTAGGAATTAACTTGGAATCTGCCTGGAGGCTGAAACTTGTGCTGTGCAGGTAAGGGAGGCCTGAACGGGGCAGCGTAACTTCCACTGATCAATGTGTCACAGTGAGAGCGCGGAACGTCCATCCCAGCAAACTGCAACACAAATGCTTTCTCTCTGGTAATGTCACATTTGGATGTATTCATTAACCTCCAGATTTAGAATGCAGCAGGTTGCCTGCTAAATATAGCTGCAGAAACTTGTTATTTAATTGACCGCTGTCTGAAAAAGTGAACGAAAAACAACAAACCAACCATAACCATCAATTAAATAAGGAGTATGGAGACTGGCATATGCTGCCAATGTGTACTGCTTAGAAAAGCAATGTATGAGTTAAAGTGTATCTAAAGCCAAAATGTTTTCTTTTTTTTGGATAATGTAAGGAAGACTTAGAATGCCTGTGAGGTTCTCATTGCTTGACACACACCCTGCACCTTGGGGCCTCAGGCAACATCTCTTTGGGTCATGTGGGGGAGCGGCAGGGAAAGATGTGTAAGGACTCTGCATCTCACTGCCCAGTTCTTATCAACCTGGAATGCTCTCGCCAGCATCCCGCCGAGCTCCTGGCAACGAGTGACATCACTGGTTGCCAAGAGTTTGACGGGACACCGGCCCGAGTGTCCCAGGTTGCTAAGAGCTGGGTGGGGAGATGCAGAGTCCTTACACATCTCCCTGCCTGGCTCTTAGCGGCATCACTCTCCAGCAGAACCCTCCCCCACTGATTGCATGCACCATCTAGGTCTCCCCACCCACCACACCGCCTTTGGGGGCAAGAAGGACAGGGACACCCCTGGGAGGTCGGGGGCCTATGGTAATAATGTGAGAACTCAAGAGGACAAATGGCAAGCACACCTCAGATTACAAACACTGTAATTTACTGTCTAAATTGTAATTGCAATAACTAAATTTAATATATTGCAGCTTACTCCTCCTTAGATGTGGTGGCTGCATTCATTTTCTTTTTTAGGCATTTTTCTTTTACCCTATATTTTCTCCTGGTGATTAAGTCTGTAAGTCTGTTATTTTTCAGTTTCAATTAGCAGGCAAAGCTGTCCAGCAATAGTGGCATAGAGGGTTGAGACAAAACATTTAACACTGACAGGGGTGATTCGAATTTGTATTTATTTATGTAAAACCTTCATCTCAAGAGTTAAAAAATAAACCCGTTGATGTAGCTGCTCTGTTCGTTGGAGTTCAGATTTAATTTGTTAGTCAAGTCCATCTGAATCTGATAGTGCGTCTAACACCACCCTCCCCACGGTGTGATAGTGCTGCTGTTCAAGGGTGGCTTTGTTGCTTCTCCATGGAGTGGAAACACCACAGACACAAAGCTGACAATGCCTAAGTTAACAACTGAACAGATTCACAGATTTGGCATTTTTTTAAAATGTGATCTTTCTCATACACCTAGCCTGAGGTCACCAGGAGTCTTGGGCAGAAATGTTTTTGGACTGAGTGCCTAAAAGTATATTGTATATGTGGA
>NW_017306907.1:28964-34173 GCF_000935625.1 Nanorana parkeri | reverse complement strand
ACTCTATACCATCGTGTCATGAAATGTATTGTAACTGTAGTTTCCTCCTTGTATTGTAAAGCGATGAGCAAACAGTTAGCGCTATTTAAATCCTGCATAATACTAATAATATAAAAAAAATATCCACAGTGTGTGTATACAGTATATATATTTCACATTGAAAATAATTATATAAATGACCTATTGTGCAGTGTTTCTCAATCTTTTTTTCAGCCATGGCACTCTTTAAAAGTATGCAAAATCTTGTGGCACCCCAGTCTAAAATATCATAGATTTTTAGGGGGGCCTCATGCAAGAACACACAAAAGTGAGTTACAAAAGTGGGTTTTCCTCTTCACATCGAAGTGCCCCCTTCAAATCAAGACTCCCTCTTCACTTTAGAGTCACCCTTTGCATCCATAGCCCCTCTATTATATCATATCATATACAAATATACCAACTATATAAGTGAAGCTTTGAGCAAGCTTTTTCTATAACAGTCCTAAAGAAGAAGATACAATCTGCAAATCCCACCGACCTGCTAAGGGAATAACAAATTAATTATATTCTCAGCACTGTAATGGTCTCAACATAGTGCTGTATATATTGCATATTTGTATGTTTTTAATATCTGTTTTGAATTTTAATATTTTGTAATAATAAAATGTGTTCATTTTTATACAAGCAAATCTTTTTGTGCAATAGATCTTTCTTGGGTGCAATATTTAACCCATTTCTTCTCGGTAGTTAAAGCCACAGTATTACATGATGATGAAATATACAGAAAAGGTCAGAAGCACACAGTTTACCTGTTTGTCTTTTGTTATTGTATTGCAATGTTTGAAAATGTATATATGACTCCTCCCCCCTTCCCTTCATTAGCCAACTGAGCCACTTGGGGAAGGGGAGGAGTCTGGTGACGTCACGAACATCGATGTCACCGGACTCCTCCTCCTTCCCTTCGTTAGCCGACGGAGCCACTTGGGGAAGGGGGGAGGAGTCCGGTGACGTCGATGTCCGTGACGTCACCGGATCTCCGACGGGACTCCCGGAAGGCGGCGGAGAGGTGAGTTCTTTCATTTTTGATCAAAAGAATTTTAATCGATCAAAAAGTTTAACTTTTAATCGAGGAATTAATCGTTAATTTCCGCAGCCCTAGTATATACATGTTAAACAGTATTCAGAATTTTCTCTACTCTAGGTAAAGTTAAAGATGTAATGTAAAATTTAACGTATATCTCAAAACTCTTTCTTTAGTTTTGGATACTGTAGGGAATAGTTAGAACTTCTGTCAGAATTGCATCGGGGAGATTTACCCTCTCCTTGTTCTAGTGACCATTGCCACTGAGAGACAAAATCTTTCAGTTGTCTTCCAAAAAGCAGGCAAGAAAAAACCTTTCTGTTCTAGTGACAGTTGTCTTATGGGGGCTTCGTTCTTACTTTGGACAGATTTCCTTGTTGTATCTCCTGGGCAGGCAGGAAAGGAAAAAATCTTCAACAGGATACATATGACAGAAGAAAACAACCCTTGTTGAGTGTCACTAATTTTCATCTTGACCTTCTTTGTCTACACCTGGCAAATTTTCTAGATGAATCCATGTATTGGCCAGCGCAGGCCAATGTGTTCCACAGTTCCAGAACTGCCCTGTCTCTGAAGTAATTGCCACCTCACACATGGACTTAGTCGAGCATAGGAAGATGGCTGCACGCAGGGCTGTCCCTATAATTAGGCGGCCTGAGGCTGTTGCGGCTGGCAGAGCGGCATGGCCGTGTGCCTGCTGACCCTTTCTGACCAGAGTGTTCCAGGTTGCTAAGAGCCGGACAACCTGACATTCCCTGGCTGGCATCCCGCTTAGCTCCCGGCAACCAGTGACATAACCAAGCCCCATGAACCTTCACCCATTAGTTTGCACCTCCAAGTGCCCGCCCAGGCGACAAAAACTCTGAGACGCCCCTTGCTGCATGGAACAGAATTATGTGACTGAATCTAGTGGAATGAGCAGATTTCCACAGTGGCGACAATTTCTGAATAGCTTTAGCAGTCCAGTGCTTGTTATTCTTTGGAGTTCCTAAAAGCCCAAGATAAAAATTTCTGATAAACTGAATATTGTAAAGCAGTGTTTTCTCAATAAAAGCCCAAATCAAACTGGATTAATTATTTGGGGTATTTTAGAGGCATGAAGAATGATAAAGAAGGCCCTAATATACATTTCAAGTAAACCTGTCACCCATCTGGACACTTCAAACTTAGCACGTGATGAAAAGAATGCACAAGCAGAAGTCACCTATAATGAAAATCACATGTCAAAATGGTCCATAGACCCATCGTTTTATGTAGCTGAATTTATATATGCCAGCCTCCTAATGTGTCATTTAATGTAAAGGACAGCATTACTGTCTTACAGTTAGGATTGGAAGGTCTGAGGGAGCTGAGACATGGATAACTTTTAGAGAAGTGTAGCTGTACATGACTCTGGATCTATCTCTGCCTCCAGTCCCCAACCACCAAGTCTCTCCAGTTGCATTTAGTGTAAAACAAATGGAAATTCCATCAGAGACTCTAAGAACCCTCATATTGGCTACGACATATAGGTAGGTCTAGGAATACACTGTTGGACTGCCTGAGAGATATAAGAAACCATTGCTATAAGAAACCATTGCTATAAGATAACAGATGGATAGCAGTACACTTACAATGATTAATGTGGTGATTGTGTTGCTACGGTGTATCTATACCCAGCCAGCCTTTCAATATCCAATCAGTTATCAGTCAATTCCAGCAGAGTCTCCACCATAGATTTATTAGGCAGTCATTGGCGTACATCATCCTAGCTCTAGATATATTGGTGCCAAATGGTTAGCTCTGTAGTCTGACATGGTTGGAATCATGTGTTAGACCTCCTACTAGAGCGATGTTTTCCTCCTGCCACTAAAAACGTACTGGTAATATCATATATCTTACTGATCTCTCATCCAAACCAGCTGAAGGGTTCATGTGTGTTTCTGTTTAAGAACTTTAGCTCAGCCTTACTATGTGTGATTTATCATCACAGCAAGACCATAAAGAGGTCCCTGACTCTCCAATCTCTATCTCATTCTATTTTTCGATTGACACAGGATACTGATTGCTTTCATAGCAGTCAAATAGAGCTTCCTAAACTATGTATACATTCATTTTATCCTAGTATATTTTCCAAATGTTGTTGCTGATTTCATACATTACTGTGTAGCCGCACTGTTCTGGGACCTCTGTGCTGCTGGGCCCTAGAGCAACCGCATACCCTTTTATGGCTATAGTTATGTTCTTGGACTTTAGATTGTACACTGTTTTTTGTCAGGACCTAATTTGAACTGCTTTTCATTTTTTTTTTAGTAAAGGGCTTCATAATATGTTAGAACTACTTGAATTAATGAACTAAATAAGCCATTAGGTTCAAGCACCAACTGATGTTAGCTACCAGAGACATTCTTTGATTGACTAAAGCCAGGGCTTTATAACACACAAATGTGTTTTCTTCCATTTGCTGCTCCGTGCCTAATAATACCATTAGCCAAAGCACATAAATGATTGCAGCCTCTGCAGTGGAGTCCCTGTTTGCTTGCTGAAGTCCTGTAGATTGTAAATGAGCTCATGCTGGGCTGGTTTCTTCTTCTTTTTTAAATGCATTACAACTGCTCTAGCCGGCAGCTATAAAGACTACTCCTCTTAACTCAGGTTTCTCCTTATGTTTTCTATATTCTGCCTAAAATACAGTTTTCTAAACTTATAAAAACACAAACACTCATTGTAAAGTCTACAGTTTTCCCAATGCCCTGCAGTATAGATCAGATCCCCTCACATACCCCTTTGACTTAGGTATATATAATGCATGTGCCTAACTGTGTATGAACATTTCAACAGCAACTACTAGGTTTTATACTCAAATAACTAATTTGTGTGTTTTTTCAGTGGATCTCCAGGCAAACAAAATATACAGGTGAAATATACAGTACATATGGGTGCTCTTTTACCTGTCTAAGAATTTGTACTTCACTCCTGTCAATCCTTAGGTACTTATACCCTTGCTAGACATCTCTGTCAACCTTTTGGCCTGACTTTTACCTACTGCAGATAAGCAATATGGCCAGGCAGGGGCGCAAATACCGGCTGCTCCAGGGCCTAAAGTTGGGGGGGGGGGCCCAGTGAGGTCTGGTCCTGGGCGTCCACATGGTCACACATTTTAATGTAATCCTGCCCAGTTTTTCGGCGGTGGAATGTGTGACCGCCAATAGGTGAAGAATTCCAACACTTTATCAGCTGTTCCAGGGCAGATCAGCATCACAAATCGTATGTGCAGGAGAACTGATCTGCCCTGGAACAGCTGATCGGTCCTGAAATGTCACTTCTCTCCGACTTTGTGAGTGCTGTGGAATCTGAGCAGAAAAATATATGTATCTTACTGCACTCCTTACCGTATTTTAGAAATAAAATGTAGATGGGTGCTCACAGTGACCACATCCATTTTATTGACAAATGTTGTCATTCAATAGCAAGTACTTTCGGGGCCTCGCAGGGTCCCCTTCATCATGCTCTGAATGCGAGGCCCGAAAATACTTGCTATTGAATGAATACTTTTGTCATTAAAATTGACTTTGGCTGAACACTAACAGCTTGGTGTGCTGGTGACATCCTTTACATCTGTGGAATGTGAGATCGCAGTCACAAAGTCAGATAGAAGGGACATTTCACGACCGATCATCTGTTCCAGGGCAGATCGGTTCTCCTGCACATACCATCTGCAATGCCGATCTGCCCTGGAACAGCTGGCAAAGCGTTGGAATGCTTCACCTATTGGCGGTCACACATTCCACCGCCAAGAAACTGGGCAGGATTACGTTTTGACCGGTGACCACGTGACCGGTCACACATTCTAAAGTAGTCAAAAACTTTGATAGAACACCGCCATCACGGGGGTATGGCCGGTACCTGTGTGAGGGGTCTGGGCAGCCTGGGGGGCCCCTTAAATGGGTATCAGCTGTACCAGGGGCGGCATGGCAGAGGTGACAAGGGAGGGGGTGGAGGAGGCCGGGCCCTAGCAGCTGCAGGTTAGAAGAGTTGGGAGGAGGTACAGGGAAAGCGACCCCGATGACCACCCCACCTGGGACCCTGCAGAGCCTACCATAGAGAGTCTCAGGTGGGCTATGCAAGATCTATGGTGTGCTCTGCAGGGTCTCAGGTAAGTGTCCAGAG
>NW_017306907.1:22269-28904 GCF_000935625.1 Nanorana parkeri | reverse complement strand
CCTCTCCCGCCCCCCCCGTCTTTGGAGGGGGGACAAAGATAAAGTCCTGCACCAGAGCTCTTTGGTTATTAGGTCCGCCACTGTGGCCAGGTCACCTCTGCCCCCAGCCTGTGATTGAACAGTAAAGAAGTAATACATTCAGTATATTCCTTGTCATACTTGTACTGTCCCTCCCTCTCCCAGCCTGAGTTCTATTGTACAGGGACTACAAGAGGCTGACACCAAGTTAAATTCTGTTACTTAAACTAGATGCTTTATATTTTCTATCAGTGGTAGACAAAGTCACCAAAAGATCCTGTGCAATTATTATTTTTAGGCTACCTAATTAACTACTGCACACATGTAAATGATGTTTCACTGTACAAAGATAGATAGATAGATAGATAGATAGATAGATGTAGATAGATAGATAGATAGATAGATAGATGGATAGATAGATAGATAGATAGATAGATAGATAGATAGATAGATAGATAGATAGACCAGGAAGGGGGAAAACCGGAGTGAACACTTCCAACAACGGCACCTACTGGGGGTTCCACTCAGGTATCTAGTGGAGTGGTCACGTAATCATCCCTCCAGCAGAGTACCAGAATACAACTGTTCCCCCCTCCTGGTGAAGGTGGTGTTCTTTACCCGTGCATTCTCATGCTTTATGGTTCTTTAAGAAAACCTCCTTCCTGAGAAAGGTAATTCAGCAAAACTTGTTGAGGAATAAACCACTTTGGCATTGTGAATATACTGGGAAAGATCAAGTTTACATATATCTGGAATCATCATTGTGATACAAATGGACAAAAAAGCCTGCAATAATGCTCCCCTCATATGGAAGTGATGTTTTCTCAGCACAAAGTATTCTTTTTATTTCTGTGGATGTGATTTTAAACTGTGTCGTCAATAAAAAGTATGTTCTATAATCAAGTATAGTTCTATATATCATTTTGTTATAACTTTTCTGAATGTGTATAGACAGTCGGCGTGTGGTGCCTTCACCTAGGTATAAGGTCTACCTTATACCATGCAGATGAATAGCCTAAACTCTCTCATTGTTTATAATATGCAACTGGGATCAGACATTGAACACCCTCTTCAATTCAAATTAAAATGGTGACAAGTGGAAATGGGAGAAGCATTCTCCATATCTCAGTGCAATCAGTAGAGAAGTGAAGCTGGTGCCTAATGCTTGGATATTTAAAACCAAATTTGCCTACCCCTATCTAGTATAAATGGGCACCCAGGTTTCAGAGGGTCCTTGTGCAGCTGAACAGTGTACTTATGTTTTACAGTGTCACCCTTGTTTTCTATATAAAATATGTTGGTGGTATGTGTGTAGTGTAATCTAAGCACTGCGAACCAGGGAGTGAAAGAAAATGCTCCACTTTCCTATCTCCCAGTCATGTAATCACATCATATGATACCACCAGGACACAGGTAAAAAGGGAAGGAGAGCAATAAAACCTGACAGGGGTTTCCTACTACATTTAAAGCTGCAAAAGTTTTGGCTTTAGTTACAGTTTAAGCCTCACTGCCCCGACACACAAAATTGCACTTACATAAGAATGTAAGTGAACAGTATTATATGAAATGCACATTAAGCATGCAAGTGTATTAGTAGCAATGGTATTTGACATATATCTGTTTCAACTATGTAAGTAAATACGAGTTGTGATAAAAAAAAATGCTGCACTAAATGCTGCTGCTGCGTTGCCATCCAATGGAAAGGGAGGGATCTTCAATGCGAGAAGCAGCGCATCAAACCTTAGCAACTTGTTCGGTGTAGTCAGTTGGTTGTGAGCTACGGTTGAAACAAGGTATGTTTTAAAATGTGCCTTAAATCACGAATGCATTAGCATGAAATTTTTTTTCAGACAACAAAGAAGGGCTAAAGAGACACATGAAATGTTAAAATTAGTTTATGGAGATGCTGCGGTGGTCCTGAAGACGCTTTACAAGTTGTTCAGGCGATTTTGTAATAGTTGTGAAACTCTTGGAGATGAGGAGAGATCAGGACGTCCTTCAACATCAAAAACTCAAGAAAATTTTGAAAAAGTAAGCAAAATGATTCGATCAAACAGACAATTGACTATTAGGGAAATTTCTGAGGATCTGAACACCAGCAATGTGAATAGAAAACGGCCTGAGAAATGGGCAAACGATTTTGTCCTCCATCATGACAATGCTTCGTGTCACACATCGCTTCTGGTAAAGCAATTTCTGTCAAATAGAAACATTACGGTGTGTCCTCATCCACCTTGTTCACCGGATCTGGCACCATGCGACTTCTGGCTCTTCCCTAAAGTCAAACTGGCAGCCATGAAGGTGCAACTAAAGACACTCATGAAAGAGGACTTCCAGAACTTTGAAATGTGTCTTGACTGACATTTATCTAATAAAATATTAAACAATCGTTATATATATAAATAATTATACATCCATTGTAGCTTTAAAGTGCCTAGATAGATGTAATCGAAATATATACAATAATGACACTGATGGTACATATGTAAAAGATTACATATTAAATGTAATTCAATAACAAATTAAATTTTTCGATTATTTCCAAGTAGCCAGCTTCAGTGACGTGCACTTACTGGGCATACTGGGTAATTTATTGATATTTAAAATATATAAAATGTCACAAACAAGTGCTATAATGCGTATTAAGCAAAGCACAGTGATGATGCCCAAAGTGCAGAGATTGGTCCATAACAACCAATCAAAAATGGCCTGATTACCATAAGCTAAAATCTGATTGGTTGCTTGGGGTTCGTGAAGTTGTGATTATCTTAGATATTTGCACAGCTTGGCTGAATATATAGCTGTATCTAGAAATAGTAAGATATAATGGCAATAGGTCACAGGAAGTGAAGGTGAGTGAATGAGACAAACTTATGTTGACATCTGCATCATTTGTCTACTTTGTTACTTGCCCAATTATCTGCTTAAAGGGAAATATGAAAGTTATGATGCTGTTTTTGTAGATGCAAGCTCCAATGTTTCTCATTTTCATCAATGTTCAGTATTGGTCACACACTGGAACACATTTGTAAGTCATCAGTAGGGAAGTTAGGAGCAGTGTTATAGCTTCAAAAAAATAAGTGTTTCTGTTTTGACAGATTCTTTCCAATTTCAACAAATTCTTCATTTTTCCCCATTGTGTTTAATAAGACCCCCTTCCCATGTGTTTTTGGCCTCGCCTGCATTTCAGATTTAACTGGTTTCCATAGGTACTCTTTATTCTGCTTTTGATTTGCTTTGCTTGGCTTCACTTTTTTGGGGAATGTAACATTATCTATTGTCTTCCTTTCCAAAAGCTTTGCAAATAATTCGAATGCACAAAAAGGCAAATCAAATGAAATGCTTTCTTTGACTCCAAAACATTTCAAATCATTTGATCAGTACTTATCTCTAAAATAAAAGGCTTTGATGAAAACCAGCACACGTTGCAGTAACCAATAAAAACCATCGAGATGTCATCTGAAGTATTTTCAGTAAATTGAAATCTAATTGTTTACTATCGGTTACCACTTATTCTCATTGCTCTTTCCACTGTTTTATTGAAAGAGCCCAATTGATACGCTATGTTAGCAAACATTCGTGGGCACCTGATCATCACACCTGCATATATGGCCAAAAGTATGTGGAAACCTCTCCAAATGATTGAGTTCAGGTGTTTCCAATAAACGGTAATGTTACAGCATGCAATGACATTTGTGGGCTTCCAATTTTGTGAAAATAGTTTGGGGAAAGCCCTTTTCGGTTCCAGCATGACTGTGCCCCTGTACCCAAAGTCAGGTCCATAAAGACATTACTTCACCAGTTTGGTGTGGAGGAACCTGAGAGGCCACAGAACCCTGCCCTCAACCATATTGAACCCCTTTGGAATTAATTGCAAGCCATGTCTTTACATCCAACATAAGTACCTGAGCTCACATACACCATGCTATTTTAGAGTAATGTCCTCAAACGTTTGGCCATATAGACTGGCATTCCAGTGTTTAGGGGCCCTTACTGAGCTCTGATACCCTCCCCAGCTGCTCTGTAAGAGTGTATACTTACCTGTTTTTCCTCTCTCCTCTGCACAAATTTCCACCTGGCTGCCCTCTGCCTGCTGCACATGTACGCTGTGGATTCCATTCATCCTAATAGAAAGTTCATACACTTTGCAGACTGTGGCAGTCCACACAGTTAAGAACTCAATGTAGAAGAGAGAAATATGTCCTTCTAAAGACATTCTGCAGGAGAGGATCAGGCCACAATTGCACTTACCCTTTCAGTTGCCACATGCACAAGGGCCAGATCAGATCAGGACCACAGACACCCCTCGCCAACAACTCGTCTGGGGAAAAAGAGCAATTAAACCATATAGAAAAAATGTCTGGTTGCAGTTGTGTTCCTCTGGTAAGTCAGAGGTGTCAGTGGACCTTTCTGACCACTCTGCAGAGGCTGAAAATTAATCCCACTGGCAGACTAAGATGCTGCTGGGTAGTTGTATTATTCCTGCTCTCTAGCAGATAAGATATACTTAAGCATATTGTTATTACAGTTATCCTTCAAACGCCCCCCCCCTTTCCCCCCAGATGGATACCTACGTGTCCCCACTTCCTCACTCCACTTCTGAAATCTTTGCAAAAATGTTGGAGGAGCGGGGGAAAGGTAAGTGTCAGACTTGGGAAGGTGCTGGGGAGGAAGAGGGAGAATGTATGAAAGGTAACTGTAATACAATTTCAGTTATCTTTTAAGAAGAGAAGAATTACAGACTGTCTTGTAATTACAACATTTACTATGGACAATAAGGTACGGGTTTTACCATTTTAGATAATTAAAACACTAGAAGGAAGTTAAGACTTTTCTAATCTGTTATGTCAAACCCATTTAATGTTCATCATATAGTACAGATAGTACTTACCGACAGGACTATCTTTGTTCTCAGTTTTAAATAGGTGAAGTTTAGAGAATTTGAGGAGTGAAATTTTGGCAGATTTCCATAGGCGATATCACAAAGTACACAAATGTGCCCACCTTAAGTCATTCTGAGAGGCTCTGCTACACAGTTTATTGAAGTGAAGAAGAACAGCAAAAGAAATGGGATAAGACGTTTAATTTACATATACTATATGTAACATATTAATTTTTTAAAAATCTTTATCTGGAAGACTACAGGTTCCAAGCATTTTAGATTCAAGGAGGTGATAGCTCTTCAAATAATAAGAAAGATACTTGTGACATTCTTAAGGTATTTCAGTTGAACACAATTAAAATGATGTATTATATACCAATAAATCATGTGATATTGCAATTTTTCTGAAGTTGGTGAAAAAAAAAGGGTTGTAGGTTTTGAAACTTGACAGTAAAGACAAAACATGAATAAACTTACACAGGCTTGAAACTGGACAATTTCTGCACTTTACTACAAATATGCAACTGTGCAATATAAATAACCCGCACTTCAGTAATAATGTGCAAGTACTTTGGAACAACGAAAATAGGTTGTGCGCATTAAATTGTCAGCCGGAGTGAGTTTTAAGATTGTGTTGAGTTGAGGCAGTACAATCTGTTCATACTGCACAGCAGAGACAAAGCATCTGGCACCCTTACTCCCTGCTTCAGGTTTACGATATTTTTATTCCTCCAAAACTATATTCTTTCATATTCTTATACCTCCAAAACTATATTCTTATACCTTCCAACATTCCAAAATATCAAACCAGGACATTTTAAGCTCTTCTACATTTATGACTAGACTTATCTCAAACATGTCCATACCTGCATCAAACATCTGAGCCATGCCTTCCCTCTGTTACAAAAACTGGCTCCCTCCTGATGAAATAAATATAGTTTTTTACGTTATCACCTCTAAACCTAAAGAGAGGAAAATGTTCCCTAAATTCCCTAAATCCTTTTAGTTACTCAAAGGGCTAAGTGTAGTAAAGCCATAGTAACCAATCAGCATTTGTACAGTATGTTGTACTGTGTGTCATAGTTCTGACTGCTATGACCCAGCAGTTGTCAAAGTTGTACATTACCTGCCAATCAAAGTATGATATTTTTTAAATTTAGAACAAAGAGATTAAATGCAGGGTGTTCACATACCAAGGTGTAAACAGCATAGGACCAACATACACGTGCCAATAACACTAACTACATACATTTCCATGTTGCAGTTCTTAACAGTCCTACCTTATGATACTTGCACTGCAATGCTTTACATTTATCATTCCATTTCCTACTCAATATTCCAATTTCCCCTTCCTGCTTATCTATTCTACCAGATGATTTTCTCCTATCTCCCCCTCCCTGCTTTTCTACTTTCCTCACCAGCAGCTTGTCACTTTTCTTTTCCCTCCTTCATTTCTCGTACTTGTTATTTTTTTCCTATTCACCCCCTGCTGGTTTTCTTCAAGTCACCCCCTCCTTTCCCTGCCATTATGGTCACCCCCCCAGCCCCGTCACCTGCTGCTCTTCTCCTACCCTCCCACTTACCTTGCTCCTGTTGTCTTATTCCCCGGCTGCTATTCTCCTACCCCCTTGCCCCTGCCTTTCCCTATTGTTTTTGACCTATTACCCCCTAATTGTTTGCTCTTATTTGTTACCTGCTGCTTTTACCTTACTACTACTTACTACTTTACTCATCT
>NW_017306907.1:0-22248 GCF_000935625.1 Nanorana parkeri | reverse complement strand
AGCAGCAGCTTCAATGATTGTGTGTGACACTTTCTAAAAATCCCTACTCGGCCATTCTCCCATCTATATACACACCATTTATAAAACGGCATCCAGAGACTCACACTGCTGACATTTGGTATCCATGCTGCGCTTTGATAGTAATAGAGGTAAGAAAGGTAACACATAAGTCAGTGCTTAACATTCTAGAACTGACACTGTGCCAGCCAGCAGCAAATTTGATTGGTTGCCGTGATTTACTACATATTGTTGCCTTTTGTATTGCCTTATTAATAAATAACTCTGTAATTGTGTTTAAAAAATTTAATTTAGTCTAAAAAAATAATAATCTCCACATATCGACAGTAATTTACGTCTACAGCTAATACTACTATTGTTTTTAACTAAACAAATTTTCACCAAATATTCAAAGCATCATGGCTGTTTTTAAAATGAGTTTATTTTTGCTATATGCTGTTATTGGGTGTTAGTATACAGTACATTTTATTAGTATTTAAAGAAAAGCCCGTTGTTTGATCTTGGCATGGCTTTTTTTTTTTTACCCCGGTAGAATAGATGACTAAATACAATTGGAATTAATGTCATATATCACCTGAAATACTAACAATTTGAGTAAAATTATGTAAGTCACACGTCTGATATTTAAAAAATGTCTTCTACAGTTATATACATCAATTAAACTGATGAATGATTAAATATTTTGTTATAAATGGTCATAAAATGTTTTCCTGTTTATAATATAATATTATTTAGAAATTACATTCAGATGCTATGGCGGTCAGTTAGTTTCTTACGGCTTACACTTAAGTGATGTCACGTACTAAGTTTAACAGAGCTTGACAGAAGTAAATTATTATACTTTGATACACATGCTGATAAAAAGTCTGGTTATACAGGTAAGAAAAAAAAGTAACTAAATAAGCTAATAAAAAAAAGCAAAAACTCATCTCCACAATGAAAATGATCATATGGTCCAAAAGTGGCTTGACAACTGAGTTTAAATTGCACATAACAATGATATTATAAATTGGTTAATTTTTCATGTAGTTATAATTTGTTTTGTGTGCAGTTATTCTGGCAATGAGCTTGTAGTTTTGTTCAGAATTGGAATGATCTTTATGTAAATACAGGTCACTTTACTAACATTGGCACGGCACGGTGGAGTTGGGCTATCCAATCTTCAGCTTGGACTTGGCCAAACGTTCATATCGTATATTAATTTACAAGCAGATGGGTAACTCATGGGTACAAACACTAACAAATAGAACCAAAATGAGCAATTCCATCCTTTATTCATTAGGACTTGAAATTTTGTTGACTTCTGTTGACGTCTAGATTGTGTATCTTCTGGGGTGAGATGGTTTATTGTTCAAATGGACACATCAAGGACGGGAACCTCTGGGCTCAATCCTCTCTGCAACAAAAAACTGTTTTCTGGACACCTGTCACTCACCATCAAAATAAAGAATTATTGCCTGGCTTGTTGTAGAGTTCTCACTGCTATGGTCCTTTGCAATTTTATGGCACAGAAAGATCCTCTACACTCCTGTCTTGACCCACTTAAGGGTTTGTGCTTTTCTTTTTGAGAAGAGTCTATAATATATAGGAGGTTTCATACACTCGTCTCCCTAAGATACATAGTGCCAATGTTGTAGGAAACCTTCCTCATTCTGACAGTTGTCAAGGGCTGTTTTGGCTGTTTCTGGCCATTGTTCAACTCCAAGAAGTAGCAGATGCCTGGGATTTCCTTTGGAAAGTTGTCTGGAAGCTCCTCACGTGATCGGGAAACAAAGTGAAAAGATTCCTCCTCTTTTAAAAGCCTGCATGGAAAACAAAATCCACATATAGTCATAAAATGCACCAACACTTAAAAAAACACCAATGATAACAGATCAAGACATTCCAGTTTCAAGTACATTATTTATCTGATTCTGATCTTTTAATGTAAAATTACAGGGGTTCCCACCCTCTCTAAGGATTCTTGTGCTTCCAGTGAAGGGCACCGTTAATGCAAAATGAACAGCAGATATAGCAGCATTTTAAACAATTGCACACTTCTAACCCTGTTCCAGCATAACCATGTGCACAAAGCCAGCTCCATAAATACATGGTTTGAATGGTTTTGTGTGGGGGAACTCACGTGATCACAATGTATGCAATCCTACTAAACACCTTTGGGATTTATTGGAAAACTAAATGCAAGCCAGAACTTTTCCTCAACTCACAAAAGCTTTTTTTGCTTTATGTGCACAAATACCCACAGACACACTTTAGGATCTTGTGGAAATCCTCCCTAGCAGATTGAAGAATTTTATAACTGCAAATGGGGCCAATTACATTTTAATGGCCATGGTGTGTCGTCCAAAAAACTTTGGCCTCATCCTATATATCTACATTTTTATGTTGCAATACCAGATGTCACCAACAGAGGTATTGCACATACATTGCAGCCCTTAATTCTGTCATAGCCTAGTAATTGTGGGAAGGGGGATGACACGTCTGTGAAAGTACAGTAAACTTCCTGCTATCTGGCATCCATGGGGATTGGTAGATTCCGGATAAATGTTGTTTCTGGTTGCTTGAGTTACTATTAAAAATAGGTCTAACTAATGCCATACCCCATACTATATCATACAATAGTATGGTGTACTATTGGGGTACTACTATGGGGTACATACACTCTGTATTGACTTCATAGTAATATTGAAATGCAGTAATCAAAAGCAAATTAAGACAAATTGCACACAATCGTTTCCAGGATAAAACAAGCCGCTGATCAGCAGAACAGTAAGTACACAGGGGAATTTTTTGGTTAGATGAGAGTTCTGGTTAGTTGAATTCTGGATAACAGAGAGTTTACTGTACATCTAAAAATTAAGTGCTCATTTTAACTAATTATATTTAAGGCAGATGTAAACCCTACCTAAATGACACTAATCATAAACAATCACAACGTTTTAAGGGGCAACCATAGCTTTAACACAAGCAGTCCTTTAATGAATACCTCCCCCCCCTGATGGCAGACCACCTAGTTACATATGTATGTTCCTCACCATTCCAGCCATGTTTATTGTGTGACCCTACCTGCCACTGCACTGCCTTTCCCACAAAAATCTTTCCCATCAGGGCCTGCCACAAACTCATTAATTTATATGGAAGGGTGCTTTCTTTATCCTTTAGATACTGAATCATGTAACTAGTTAAAATGATGAAAGTCTGAGGAAATTTAAAAATAAGGCACTTACAATATTCTAATATGCAGGAGCATTTTTCATTTTCTGCTGTTAGCTCCTTAGAATAAATTTATAAAGTAAAAATCATCATAAGAATAAAATATTTGCCAGTATTTCAAGGTCAAAATGTGGGATTTAAACTGAGCTATGATCAGCCCAAAATGTGCCAATATTTGTACGAAGCATCTCATGATGAATGCACAATGTTTAGGATAAAACACACAAGAATCTATAATGTGGGCCTATCTATAAAGCTGGGAATCACCTATTGCGGGCTTCAACTTCTGAAAATGCTTGTCTCCTGACTGTCATGCTTCAGCTTCAATACTAAGTAATTGACACAGAAAAAATGTAAGGTCTACTTCAACCTTTATTCTAAACAATCAGTTTTTATTAGGTTTTCAGTACAAAAAATACAAACAGTAGAAAGAGTAGGGGGCAACACGGTACAGATGTTGATAAACCCGGTAAAATACGAGGCACTGATATTAAAGAGTCACACATTCCATTAGGGACAATCACATGCCCCAGGGAACAGTAAAGTATAGGGCCCATAGGTGGGTTCCTGAAGACTCGAACCAGTAGTGTAAGTAAGCTGTGGGTCCAGTAATTACAGTAAAGACAGGTCGCAGGCCATATTTCCACAGAAGGTTATCTCGCGGTTTACAATGCGAGGAATGCCGCAGAGTCCATATACAAAACCCAAGGGGCCCATAAGGTTGCACATTGGGGTTGAACCTTTATTCACATGCTTGTTCTGGGGCTTAGTTGGGTGAGATACCGAAGCCAGGCAAAGCCAGGTCACTAACATTTTTAGAATAAGGAGAGCAATGGCAACTATTTATGTCTCTCACAACAGGTGTTCTTTCTCATTTCTAAAAAACATTGTTTGTACATATTGTAATTACATTTGAACATTGGAGAAGCCATATTTACTTAATTCGTTCGGAGGCTCTGAGTCCTACTAACCAGTGCAGCACAAAGGTTGTGTTTTACTGTTCCTTTCCCTCATTGGGAGTCTACCCGTCAGGTATGACTGATGGAAAACAATGCACTATCTTTGTAGGCAGAATTACTGGCGTAAAACACAACCAGCCACCAGAAGAACAAACTAAAAATCTGTTTATTTAAATAAGGGATATATGCGACGCCAAGCACATATACACGGGCAAATCACAACTAATATATTTAAATCTTTAATCTTTATTTTTTTATGATTTATATTTTATTTATTTTTGGAAGGCAGGAACACGACATACCCTTTCACAACACAAGTTCAAATGGTTATTGAAATTATTTCTTACAGCCCTAGAGACATAAACACATTATACAGTCAACAACATAGATTAGGCCTTGCCAAATCCCAGGAGAAATAAAATGTACCTGCCTGCACAACCGTGATCTTAAATAAGCATGCCTCTCTGTCAGCAACATGTTCACTGCTCTATTTCTATCCTTCCTTTAAAACACATTATAAAACCTCTAAACATATAAAGAAACCACTACTGACCACCAATATACTTTAAATATACATATGTGCCCTCATTCTAAAATGTATAGATTCTCTTATCAAACCGGGATATTAAGTTACTGAATTGCTCCGTGGACATGAAGTAGATCCAGCCAGCCCAGATAACATAAAAGGTGTTATATTGGTCTCAGAGTTGATAGGTCTGTTGTCTGGTCACCATCATTTCTTATATCTTAAAGAACCTTTTCTAATCGAGGGGTTGCTATTAGTTTTCCATTAACATAGAATAAGGGATTTAGCAGCATTTAAAAGATAGGGCACTAGAGAAGTGCCCTATCTTTAAAGAAGTGGGTGTCTTATGGAATAACATGGCCAACACTGTGTAGGACTTGGATTTGTAAGTGTTGTTCCACTAATGTTCATGATATTATAGAGCAATTCCCCCATAAGTGGAGATATGCCCCCTGCTGCCCACATTCCTCCAGAAGCTCTTGAAGATGCCCTGATACATGCTACAGTGCTAAATGAGCTATGCTCTATGCCACCGGGAATACAATTTGTAGCAGGTCCACTCCATTTTAGAACTAATGGAAGACATGGGTTTTACATTTTTATGGGCCTCGGTCAACATAACACCCAAGTCTCTCTACCACTTACTAGTAAAATACGGGTGTGTTTGAGACTCTAGTCCTAACAGCAGTTTACAGGAGAAGGATTAGTACTTAATATCCCAGTTTCTTTGTAAAACACAGATTTTCAAATTCTGATAACACATCCACTATTCTACAAGAGTCACCAAGGCCCTAAAAAAATGCTGTAGCTCACAGTATCTCAATGCTTCCATTGGGAACAAGACCCACTCCTATCTCAATTGTCCCAGGAGTTTAAGCTCACCATTAACAGGAAATCTCAAGCACAGAATATCCCCATAAGGCCCATATTTCCCAAATCTGCCCACATATTCCCCAGGTCCAAATCATGGAAACCATCCAACTGAAAAGGTGGAAAATGAGCTGTTGGTAAAGAATATTTAACATTTAACCTATCCCACACTCTTGGGCTGGGTTCACACCTAGGCATATCGAATATGTGCGTTTGTCGCGCGTTTTGTGTTGTGAGTTTTTACCACGGTTCGCGGCAAAAAAACGTGCAACAAGCCCACGTTTCCGAGGGCTACCTGGCTGTATCCCAATGGATATGAGCAACAAAGACACCCCAAAGAAGCTCCTGTACTTCTTTGGGCGTAGGGCGTTTTGTAGCGCGTTCATACAGCCTGTAATACGCCCAGGTGTGAACCATACCCATAGGAAATAATGGGATTTCGAGCGTAGGAACGCACTACAAAACGCCCAGGTGTGAACCGGGCCTTAAAGTCATTAAAGGAGTGGGGAGGTATATACAGATAGTCATCTATGCTGCTGGGTGAGTAAGGACTCATGGACCAGATTAAGTCTGCTGATCATCTTTTTAAAGGGGACTTATTGTTTATTCCACGCATCCAAGTTCATCAAATATTTTTAAGTAAACCCGTGAGAGCAGAAATTTGGAGGGCTAATATTGCTGATTTGTTCTATAAACTGCAAGGTTCAGAGCTGTAATTATGCTCTTGGCTTCATTTAATTACTGATTCACTTAAAATATCAAAGTATATCTAAAGGCAATTTTGTTTTTATTTTGGATAGGTCAGGGAGGGTTAAAACCACTGTAATTTGTTTTGCCATCTGTATCTCATTATGAAGATTTCCCATTACTTCCTGTTCCATAGATGGGAAGGGATAGAATATATCGACAATCTCAAACAATTCATCCCCACACATTACCTCCTCATGTATCACTTGCCCCTCCTTACCATCTTGTTTTGAATTGTATTGTGATTGTAATCTCTTCCTTATATTGTAAAGCGCTGATCAAACTGTTGGCACTATAATGACTCCTGTATAATATTAATAATGTAAGGGAAATCCCCTCTCAGTGAGTCCCCATTGGAGCTCTAACCCCTCACAACTCTATCCAAATCTAAATAAACATTTTGCCTGTAGTTAAGTTTTATGTTTCCCTATCAGTGCTACATTAAATGTATCTGAGGGCCAAAGTTTTTTGTTTTTTAAATTTTGTATACAGTAGGGAATGGTTAAGCACTTGAGTCCAGCTGCCATTTCAAACGGCTTTAGGATAGCAGCTAGTCGACTTTGCGTCATTTTAAAATGATGGCCAGTCTCACTAGCTCCTGGGGGCCCCATTAAGCTCTCCTAAAATAAAAATGTATTCGATAACTTTGGGTTTTACCATTCTGACACATTACATAAAAGTTGCACTAAAGTGACAACATTTTTATCAGAAGACTTTGTTGATTTTATTGAAGTGTAAATTTACAGGCGTGCTCACAAAGGTTGCATTGGGAAAAAGGAAAGTGCAGGAAAGTGCATTTATTAATATATTTTTTTTCTATTATTCCCAATAAAAACCAAGGAAAGAAAAATACATGTATTCATACTAGATACCAATTTAAAACCCCATCTGTCCCCCACAAAATTATGTATAATACGTTAGAGTAGACTACAAAACCCCAAAAATATAAAGTGTGAAATTAAGACATTGCCGAAACAAAAATCAAAATTCAGAACTCAGGGACTGATGGAGAAAAATGCCTGGGGGATCAAATGGTTAAAACCCTGTTTGTTTGTTTTTTTTGCTTATGCTTCTGTTGGGGAGATTCACTTTCATGTGCTGTCCTGGAGACACAGCAGAAAGCAGTAGAAAATGTCTCTAAAACTGAGGGGAATTTCCCTCCAAGACAGTTGTCTGGAAGATTCACTTTCACCTAATGTTCCATTGACTTGATTCCAACTGTTACATTTGTTCCAACTCGTGACAATGGTCTCCAGGACAAATAGAGAGGTGAACCATTACTGGGGACACACAAAGCAATACAAAACTGACCGCCCTTTACTCTAAATCTAAACAAAATATGCTTTAGGTACATTTTAAAAGCCAAAAGTGTAATGTCCACCACCTGTATTGCATCCACACCAAACTGAAGGGACATTGGCAATTATGGCCCGCTTATTTCTGGATGTTGTATTTTTCCTGACGTTCCCCTATATTATAGACCCGTTTATTAGACATGAGTGCTGTACACCTGCTGCATGCAGCTTACATAGCAAGCCTACCTTAAAATACCTGCAACTACAAAAATGCATTTCCTTGTCTCTACCTCGAATCATCATAACACATTGATTACCATCACGCATAGCTAGTGGGGAAAACATGTGAACAGAAAAAAATATATAAACTTGATATGAAAAATGCAAATAGCGTTTGCCGCTACAATCTGCCAGAAAATATGTAAAAAAACAAATGTCTCACACAATCCAGAATTCATCAGTTTATAGACAAACATAATATGTGCTATGATATATTTTGCTATTGCATGGTTTAAGAGAAATAAAATGTTTTAGAAATGCGTCAAGCGTTCTAGTCTACTGCTTACTGTTGATAGGAATTGATTGTTTTAGTAGAGCACTTCACTTAATCTCTTCAATCCTGTAGAACCAAAAAATGATGGAGATACAAGTTCATTGTCTGGAACTAGAGAGCATGTGCACATCAGTAGGATGTGGGTGATAACTGTCCTGAAATTTTTATGAAGTGAAAATCCAGCTGAGCTGAACATTTATATCACTAAAAGGCATTACTTTCAATTAGGATTAATATTTTGCTTTGGTTATTTCTCAATTTGAGCATTCCCTGTACATATATTTAAAATCTTATCATCAAAGGACATTAGCTAACATAGATCATTCTGATCACACAACTCCAAAGCTTTAAACCTTCCATGTGTAGTCCTTGACCTAAAGAAGAAGACAGATTTCTTTTTATAATAGGGAGCATTTGTATGATGAATGCTTTTCATTGCAGTGGGTGATGTGTCTTATATGCAGTTTTGAATGCCACATCATCCCAAAGTTTATGTCTGTGTAAAGGATAGGATGAAGCTCTTATTCTATCTGCTCCTTTTTAACAGGTTCATGTTTCCTCAGTTATAAAAGGCTAAAGAGGTATGGCCATGCACAGGAACTAAGGGGGTTAGTCACTAATGAGCTGAAGGATACCGCCGTAGCTTCAGCTAATCTTTCGGCTCATTTCAGCCGCTGGAGCCCTTCGGTTCACAATAGCCCGTACAGCAGCCGAAGGCAGCCGAGCCGAACCCATATGCTTCAGCTCAGCTGAGCCATAGTGACACCTGAAGCGTGGAGAAAGGTCAGCCAAAGGGCCGACCGTTCTTCACGCAAATGACAGCTGGGTGATCTCACGGCTCGCACCGCCCAGTTGTGAATACGTTTTTTCAGCTCATGAGAAACCTTGGCTTAATTAACCAATTAGAACTAGTGTGCATTTTTTCAGGCAGGAAAGATAGGGTACCTCATCCACAAATTGGAACTTTAAACACACTGGATCAAAATCTTTCTGTGGGTATGGTGTTTTTTTGGCCTACCCATGGCTGCAATGGGGTTTACCATTTTATACAGAGTAATTAAAGGAGAACTATTGGGAGAGTAAAATATACTCTTCCCAATAGTTTGAGCTAGCGTATGACACTGCAGCTGTCACACACCGTGTCTATAGCTCAAGAACTGAGTGATCACAAACTGCTGATTGCTCTTTCTGCAGAGAGGATTCCTCCCTCCTCTTTCTCTGTTCCACCAGTGCTCATTGGAGGGACAGACAGGGGAGGGGTTGAGCACAGCTGACTTTGGGTCTAGAGAGGCAGAGCCAGCTGTCAATAGACATGTGCATTTGGATTCCGACGAACCTTCAAATCAACGAAAATCTGTTGATTTGGCCGTTTGTCCGAATCTGAAATAACGAATTTAATATATGCCCGAATATACTAAAACGATATTCAGGCATACATGAATTCGTTTTCAGAACCCGCCAGCAGTTATATTGGCCGATGTGGTGTTCTTTACATGCCCGCCGCCATCTTGGAGGCGGAGCGTGTAACGTCACATGACGGTGACGTCACACACTGAACAAGCGGCAGCCAGATCGGCCGCTGGTGCGTTCTGCGCATGCCCGCCTCCATTTTGGAGTAGATTTTGGTATACACCAAGATGGCGGCACTCGAACATGCGGGCGCCGTCATCCTTGTGTATACTAAAATCTACTCCAAAATGGCACCGCGCATGCGCAGAACGCGCCGGAAGCTTATATGGCTGCCACTCGTTCTGCAGTTTTAGTGTGCGGTTTCGGATTCAGAGACTTGTCGCCTCAGAATCCGAAACAACATAAACATTTGTTTCCTTTGACGAAACGAATGAAAACGTTTTTAGTTTTCATTTGTTTTTCGTTTGGAAACAAATTTTTCTGTTGTGCAGGTGTCTAGCTGTCAATCAGTAAGTGGGTTGGATCCTGACAATATTCGGGATCTTTCACGGCTGCAGCGCAGCTATCCGCTGTCAGCCTATAGTAGGCAGTAACCCACTATATGCTGACTTTGGGTCTCTTTTAACACTGTATGTTTGCAATATCTTATAAGCTTTTATCTCAATAACCCCCTCCCATCCCCAATCTGTTTATTAATGTTCCCTTGTGCCAGGGATTTGTTAATCTGGCTGCAGTGTTTATTTATGATGCAATCTGTTTAAAATTAATTTTTTTGTGTATTTGCTAGGCTCTAATAAAAACAGGGTATTTAAAAAAAATATACTACATACAAGCCTTATATGTCATAAAAATATGTAAAAATGATTTAGGTGTGCAATTTAGTCATAGAATTAATGTTCAGTAAACTGACAAATTCTGACACTTCTAAATTTGGCCTGGGCATCTAGGCAGCAATGACCTTGGAATGGTTATGAAAAGGTTGAGGACTACCTACAACCATAATGGGTGGTTTATAAAGTGAAGAGTAGCAGATGTATGTAAATCACAAGTCTTGTTGTACAGAATTTGAAATTCTTTGGAAGGCAAAAAAGGAAACATACAGTATGTGTATTTAAATTGTATATTCACCTGTTTGCAGTTTAACTTTAACATATTATTCATTGCTTTACAATTTTCCTTCACCTCACGTTTGCCCTTTATTCTTAAGATCAGGAATTTTGCTTGAGTCATTTTTAATCATACCAGTTTTTACGGGGATGAGCTAAATTTAGCTTTTCTTGGTTTAAAACCCCTGCTCAAGTCACAAGACCAGATAGATCCCCTAGAATGGGTAATTCAATTATCCCATATCGCCAAACCTGAGCCAACCTCTGGAGGAATGTCTGTTATCTCTCCGTGTATATACCTCTGCTCTTAAGCTAAACAGAGAGATAGACCCTTCTTCATTCCAATACTCTCCTCCAAATATAGACACTTTACCTCTTCTTTAATCCTGTTACTAATAACTTGCTTCAGCGCTAAGCTGGAGGTCAAATGAAGCACACTTGGATTTAAGCTACATTTTTAGATTAAAAGCAAAAACTAATACATATATCTATATGAACTTACTGAAAATATCGATGTAGTTTCTACCATCGGCAGCAGAATATTATTCTGTGTTAGTTTTCAATGAAATCAGACATAATAGTTAAAGTGACACTAAAGTTAAATCTTAAAAATACATACAAGTTCCTCAACTATTTACATAAATGTAACTTGTTTGTGCATGAATCAGCTGTAGATGTGCAAATCATTTCTGAATTGTGCTGACACTGTCCTTCCTTCTGGAGGGGGGCTAGTTTTGTTTCCCATGGTCCCTGTGTGTGTTGTAAAGTAGTCACCGCTCCAAGCTCACTACTGTGATGGACTATAACTTCAATACAAATTAGTAAACTAAACATGAGATTGTAGTCCATCATGGAAGCGAGCTTGGAGCGGTGGCTACTTTACAGCACACACAGGGATCATGGAACAAAAAGAAGCCACCCTCAAGAAGGAAGGACAGTGTCAGCACCAACCCAGAGATGATTTGAGGTACTACAGCCGAGTGACACACAGATAAATTTGTGTTAATAGTCAGGGCACTTTAATGTATTTTAAAGATTTAACTCCTGAGTTTAGTGTCACTTTAAATTGGAACTTAAGCCAGTTCAGTACCCTGCCACCATCTTCTCTGGGTAGTCTGGGCATTTTACATATGCCATGAATGCGCTGTGAGTGTACACTACAGTGGATGTATGTGGTAGGCAGTGTACACAAAAGAAAAAACTCCTAGGAGCAATTTAAAAGGTTCTAAAAAATTCATAGGAAAGAAACAGTCATCACCCCCAAAAAAGCAGAGGAATACTTACCTTATTCCTCGCTCCTGCAGGCTACTTTCCCACCACTTTCAGAATGGACACTTGGACCCCAGAAACTACCCCTATTTACCGGTCAAGTGGCCGCTCCTTCACAAGCACCATTATGTACAATGCAGGACTAGAGGTTGTCAGGAGAGTGTGGAATAATATAAGTATTTTTTTTATTTTACACTTTCCCCAAAATGAAACAAGCATTTAACCCTTATTATTGTTGGTTATGTGTTTAGATGAAGCACTGAGATCTTGAGGAATACTGAATTAGGTTGTACTTGCTTAGAAGAACATTACATGTATGCATACAGCATTGTGAAGAAAACAGAAAGTACAAAGAAACTTCTTGTGTATGATAGATTAGCGTGCACATAGAGACTAACCTTGCACTACACTGCCATGTACAGCTCAAAAGTCCAATTACAGTACATTAGTATATGCTGTTGTATTTCCAACAATTATATAGGATGGGGATGCACACAACCTATATTTTTAAAGGCTGACTGTAGTAAAGCTTTAAAGAGGAACTGAACTCAGGAACCCAAAAAAGGCATTACTGACTTACCATGCTTTGTTCTGCAATGTGTCTCTGTGTGTACCTGGCCATCTTAGTAGCGGCTTGCTCATGTCATAGACCCCAGCAAGAAGAACATTGAGCAGCACAGTAGTGACATCACCTAATCTCGCTCAAAATATCACAGCAGTGCCTTAGATCTGACACTGTGGGTATACAGCTATGAGGATACATAACAGGATTGCCAAGGCACACTCCCATACCAGGAATGCTATGCTTCAGGAAGAATTCCATACAAAGGGTACATTTTTTCTAGGTACTACAATTGATATTTCTAAATGTTCCCTAAAGCATAACAAATCTTCTCTTTTCAAGTTCAGGTCTACTTTAAAACTTACTAAAGGCAGTCCCAAAACAAAGGAGGAATTTAGTTTAGTCCCTCCTACTATTTATGTAATTGTTCTGCTTTAATGTACAGTATGCATTCTTTTGGTTTTGGCTTCTGTATTAAAATTTAAATCAAAGGAATTGAATTAGGCAATAATTTATATAATGTTTATTGCTATATGTAGATATCAGATACCATGGGATTGTGACACACATACTATACACTGATACTTACTGGTATGTTGTTGGACTGACATTAATACGTCGAGGATGACTCCCTGATTCAAACTTGCTGGCCAATGTGACGTTGTTTCCAAAAAGACAATAGCGTGGCATTCTTACTCCGACAACACCAGCGAAGACTGAGCCAGAATGAATTCCTATTCTCATCTGTCAAAAAGGAAAATATATAAATTCTTATGTCAAAGACTTGTATTTTTGTTTTAAAGATGATCTACCTGAACAACATGTAAGATATGAAAGATCACCTGGGTGCACAACACTCTTTTTTTTTTTTAAAGGGGATAACATAATTAATTGAAAAGTAAGCAAGGTGGGTCAGTAGTAACGCAGAGTACAGAGGTCAGTAGGAAGTAACACACAGTGCATAGTTTTGTGGTCGGTAGTATGTAACGCCCACTGCATGGTTAAGCAGTAGGTAATGCAGAAATCAGAGGTCATTACTATATAATGCAAAATGCAGGGGTCAGGAATAAATAGCGAAGAGTTCAGAAGTTAGAAATAATACAAAGTTCAGCATTTAATGCAAATTACATCATTCAGGAGTAAGTAACGCAGAGGTCAGTAGTATCCCAGATAGCAAGGAGAACACTTGCAGCACAAGTTCTAGTTGACACTTTTTGAATTTGTAGCAAATTTGCTTGGCAAGTCTACAGCAAGAGTCCTGTAGGTCTTAGCAAGAGCTCTGCAAGCGTACAGAACTTTTGCAAAGCATGTTGATCTGGAGACTTGCAATGCAGACTTGCTGTAATTGTGCAACCAAATTGTGAAGCTTGACAAGTCTGCAATACTTTAGCAAGTCATTTTCAAACTTGCAGCTCAATTGCTTGCTATCTGGGATGGAACCTACACTGCATAGTTAAGTAGTAAGTAATATAGACATCAGCAGTCAGTAATATAAGAATGGAGTAACGTAGAGTTCAGAGGCAAGTAGTATGTAATGCACTTTTTAGGGGTCAGTGGTAAGTAATTCAAAGTGCAGGGGTCAGAAGTAAGTAACACAGCTTGCAGGGTTCAAGAGTAAGTAATGTAGAGTGCAAAAATCAAGATTAGGTTATGCAGAGTACAGAGATCAGTAGTATGCAATGTAGAGTGCGGAGGTCAATAGTAAGTAACACATACTGCAGGGGCCAAGAGTAAGTAATGGAGCTTGCAGGGGTCAAGAGTAAGAAATGCAGCTCGCAGGGGTCAAGAGTAAGAAATGCAGCTCGCAGGGGTCAAGAGTAAGTAATGCTGAGTGCAGAGATGAAGAGTAAGTAATGCAGAATGCAGAGACCACTAGTATGTAATGTAGAGTGTAGAGGACAATAGTAAGTAATATATATTGCAGGGGTCAAGAGTAGGTAATGTAGCTTGCAGGGTTCAGGAGTAAATAATGCAGAGTGAGAAGTAAGGAATGCAGAGTGCAGAGATCAGAAGTATGTAAGGCAGAGTGCAGAGGTCAGTAGTAAGTAGGGTTAACTACAGGGGTCAGGAATAAGAAATGCAGAGTGCAGGTCTCAGCATTATGTAATGCACAGTGCAGAGGTCAGTAGTATGTAACACCCCCCTTCCAGTAAATATCTACCCCCCTTAAGCTAAAATTGCACACAGCACAAATTCCCCCCTCTCTCTGTACAATTCACTCGCCAACCTCACATACGTAACCTCTGCTGTAGGCTTATCTATGTGCTATGAATTCAGCTTAAACAGTTTACAGCAACAAATACATCACCGGATATTAATTTAAACATACATCAGGATTAGTCATAAAAATGTTGGTCATGATCTTAAGAACATTCAGTAAACATAGCTCTCAGGTGGGAGGACTTATAGTTTTGTCTAGGGAGGATTTTGGTGAATGGCTGGGAGCCTTAGGGAGGGTCTTGTGTGGTTGTTTCTCAACCCTCCCACAAGGAGCTAGGAGGCAGCTGTGTGTCCCCTGCCCCACCATCCCAAAAAACTGGGGTTGGACCTCCTATAACAATATAAATGCAGGTTTATAAATGCTCCAATTGTTAGGCAACTACAGTGCTATCACTAGCCTGGTCAACAATGTTCTAAATTCTGATTTAACTGATGAAAGATATTTTGACATTATATAAGAAGTGCATGTACTCGCATTTAGCTACCTGACAAGAGTGGGACATTAAAGTGTAAGATAGTTGCTTAGTAACACTGTTTTCAAGGTGACATTTAAAACTTTTTTTTCTGAATTCATACAAAACATCTGCCATTTGTTAGACAAGATGCATTTTTCTTCAGAATGCGATGAGGCCAATAATGAGCGGGCTTTTGCAGAAGAGAAGAGATACGCAATATTCTTTCTGTTAATGATACAATGACAGTCCCTTCAGCAGACGTTCATGCCAACATTCTCATTTATAGAAAATGTCACTGGCATATTGCCAACAAGGGCAGGAGAGGAATTAAAGACTAGAAAATGTTGCTAATCTGAAGGAATAAATTAAATAAATAAAAATCAATCCTTATACTGTAATTACAATGTGTTTGTGAGAATATGAGTTATATTTCACTGAAAATCAGTGGCAGCTTTTAGTTAACACTAAAATGACCAAGTGGAGAAAAAGTGCAACTCCTGACAAACAGCAAAATACACAGAGCTACAAAATCAGAATGTGGAACTGTAGTATCCATGAAATTATTTAAAAGGCTGCGTAGCCAGTCGTGTGATTTACAAACCTCTACCACACTGCACAGCTTGGTATCCAGTGTCACCTGCCAGCTCAGTGGGAAGGGAAAGTGCAGTGGGATTGTCCTGATTAATTTTCTAGTGCAAGGTTACAAGAACTTATATTGCTGAATCAGGATATTGCTCCATATTTTGAAAAAGAAATCTGGGGATTCCTCGATCAATGCTCATAAGCGTTGATGGAGGAATCTCTTATATTTAGCCTGTGGGTCAAACAAAGAAAATATTATAGTGCATGGCCAGCTTAAGATAGATAAATGCTTCCTATTGCACAGCGGGGGATCTGTGACAAGATCATCCTGAAATCTGACTTCAGTCCTTCTATACTGGGAATCTCACAGTTTTTAGTTTTCCTAATCAGCCTCCCTAAGGGTACCCCTCCTACTCCAAGCCCATTCGTACTGTTTTTTTTCATAGTTCCCTTCATTTTGTTATAATGAATCAAACCAGTATTAATAAAATATACCTGCTGAATAAAATAAAATGTGTAATTGTACTGCACATCACATTGCTGTAGATGTCATTTTGGATTAGTTATATCGAGTGTGTGATATGAAAACTGAATTATACTATCTTCCATGATTTAACCTAAACAACAAAATGACAGATGAAATCTCAATGTTTGCCGTGGACAACACAAGCAATATTGCCTTGTTTTATACATTAGGTCCATGTATAAATTCAGCAACTTTATAACCACTTGAATGATGACATATAGTTAGGGCAACATGAACTTTTTTAAATGCCAGCATTGTAAGTTCCCAAATTTCCCGACAATATTGTTGGAATCCTTCCCGGCTGTAGTACGGCTCTGGGCTGTTAGCATATAGCGGGCAGTAGCTCACTATATGCTGAGTTTGGGTCCAGGACTACGTTAGTATATGTCCTCCTGTGACCTAAAAGAGAACATTTGCTTAATTGCATGCAAGATAATATCCTGTTTTGTTGGTTTTTTTCCATTTTCCTTGCACGTGATTGGGTATTCTTCGCAAAATGAATTCTCACCTTGTTTCACCTCATTCACTAAGACAATTGGAAATTTACTTGGAAAGTGAGCATGCTCTACTCTTTTAGTTAATCAGGGTCACTGTATAGCAGCTAAGAGAGAACCAGAGTGCGACCTATTGAATGTTGATCCACGATAAGTGTAAATTTAAATATTAGGTCCACTTGAAGAGTTTCCTTATTCTCTCATACATAGCAGCTAAAATATTAGAAAACACTCAAGGCACAACCCTTATCATAGATGTGTCAAGCACCAACCGATTTTTAATGATGTAGTAGTGATTACAGAACTGCATTAATCTGTGTATTTTCTATCTACCTAGAGCTCAGCTTTAAAGGATATCTATGGTCAAAAACTAAAAAAAAATAATCTGTATTTCTATATTGAATTTCCATAACCAGATCCATCTAGAAGTTTGTAAACTTACTTATCGAAGATGCTATGGCCTCTCATTAAAATATGTGCTGCAGTACTCAAGTTGCAGTCTATCTGCACTTACCGTTTTCTCTTAGCTCTCTTGAAAAGTCCCACAAATATTTGTTGGTCCTGCCAGTTAAGTCCTCCTAATGAAGCTTCCTGTGATGGGGTGACAACGATGCTGCACTGCTCCTGATTTCAGAGCAGAGTTGCCACTCTCATGTAGGCCGTGCTTGCTTGCAATACAGGTGTGGCTGTCACTGCAGGAGGTGCATTGTCACTGCTGATTGTCACCGCAGGAGGTGTATTGTCACTGCTGATTGTTACTACATGAGGTGCATTGTCACGGCGATTGTTACTTGCAGGATGTGCATTGTCACTGCTGATTCACAAGTCTGTAACTTGTCATTCAGCACCTGTCCTGCCCACTGCTCCTGGATTGACAGCACTTCCTCTATTGTTGAAACCTTCCCACTGTGAGCTGCAGTGTTTGCGAGTGGGAGCATGTGGGACACAAATTAAGGAAGATTTGGCTCAGTCTGGGAAGGCAAAGGAAGTTTTCCATATACTTTATGAGGCTTGTGCTCATATAACTGGATGTGGTATTCGTGTAGACTATTATACGGTCAGTAACCTTTAGTTGAACCTTCATTTCCAGTAGAGGGGCTCACCTTCTTCAATCTAAGAAACAAGCACTCACACTTTACTAACAGCGGATGCAATTCAAATGATGGATTGGAGCAATGTTCAATACCCCCTAATTAAGTTCCATCATTTGCAGAGGAATTCTGTAAACCAATGGACTATCCATCTACTGTTTGGATGACTGCAGGCTGACTTTTAATAACCTCCATGAATTATACATTTAACTATGAGGAATATTTCAATTATTGACTTAGAGAAGTAAAATCAGTGAAGTGTAATTCAGCCCAATAATAGAACTGCACAGTAATGTACATCAGATGCATATTTCATTGCGGAGCAGAGATGTAAGATTATATAAGACATTCTGAATTTAAAAAAAAAAAGCTATTAGGACTAACTGATGACCTCCCTCTGTATCTGTGTGTCCACCCCACTTAATCTTGTCTTGTCTGTGTTCAGTAGTGCTGTTGTCTGAAACTTTCACGGACCGGTTACAGGCTAACCTTAAAGCAGTCTGACTACTGACACCCTTTGATATTTCATAGCAATAATATTTCTATGAGTACTAGAAGTACACCCTGGGTATCTTCTACCATACATTCCTTAGGGTTACACAACTTACAAATCAATCTGCTAATACACGATCCCAACTACACGAAGTATTGTAAATACACATGCTGTTACTAATAGGTATATGTATGTTATGATGGATTGCGGTATATACCACATTCACCACCTGATCAGGGATATAGTTCCGGAATCAGTAACAGCCTTCTTTAGGGAATGCAATCTGTATCTAGCTAATACCACTGCTTGCTATATTGTCAATACTACGGTCTGCGCACCGCATACTGAGATGTTATGTACTGTCGTCTATTGTTTTTGTGCTGAAAATAATAAAAAAAATTTATATAGAAAAAGCTATTAGATTCCAATATGGTCGTACAGGAAGCCTGCTGACTTCATATTGAGTCGAAATTATAACCCCTTATGATCCAAATCTTGCCAGGTTTACGGGGGTCCATGTCTGCACTTAGTATGTTGTTGCAGGGAATAAAACTGAGTGTAACCTCCAAGGTACAGGGATCCCATATTTTAAAGACCAATGTAACTTTTAGTTGAAATCAGCTAAATTAATTTCAATCCCAGACTAGGATCCTGGCTCTCCGTACGGTCTCTCTGCAGGGGGCCCTCTAACTTCAGAGCCATATGTCTGACTAAGCAGGGGGTGTGTCTTACCTCTGCAGAGAAACCACTGTTTTCAAGGGTCTGTCTCTGCAGCATGCTGGCCGGGAACAGGCTTTCTACTCCTTCACATTTCTTTTTGTAAAAACACATATATTTTGAAGAGTTTTGTTTCATACAGTGCAAAACTTGAGGAGAAAAACACCATCAATTTGATCTCATTTGCAGCAGCCTTAACAATATACGTAAATCCTCCAATTACCCAAGTCAGCTGGTGCTTGCCCTCTCCAATAACCAGAATAGACACTAAATCACTAATCATTTCAATTGCTCTGAAACCATTAGTCCTCCTCATAAATAGATATACTGGTATCACTAAAAGCTCTGTCCTATGTTCCACAGGCCTGGGCATGGGCAGAATGTAGCAGCATTTCTCCACTTGGGATTTTACCACTGAACCTGGATAGATTTATTTTTTTTCATTTCTTTGGCTTTTGGGAACTATCTGTGTGTGGTAACGACAGTAAGCCAGAATTTACAGTTGTGCATTGTGTTCACAGTATTGAAACTTGCAAATTGCACACAAGATAGAATATGTAGTCAGATATTTTTGTCATATGAGAGACGAGAAGGAGGTGACTTCATGGGGTTGGGAGGTGCCTATGTGGCTTGTTGTAGTGGGCCTAGAACTGGATATTATAAATATTGATATTTGGATTGCTGAGGTGCATGTGAAAGGACATATAAGTCTCATATAAGTCTCAGGAAAACATGTGTGTGTAGGGGAGATACACATTGGTAGCTTGGCCTTGGGTGATGGAGGAGCTTGTTGCAACACTAGGGAGGACAAAATATTACACAGAAGTATATTTGTGCCTTTAAGTGTGAAAGTAACTGTCATACTGTACAAGATGCTACCTTTATCATCATTTACCACCTCCCCAATCCACCACTGGATTTTCTCCATCATTATACTTCACCTTCTCTCCTAAAAGTCATAGGACATAGAGGTAGAAATGCCTCCTGCCTCTCATATAACACTTGGTTATTATTTATTTCTAGACGAAAAGCATTGTAGACATGTGCCCCAAATCTAATATCTAAGTTTTTACCGGGATGCACATTTGGATCACCCAGATGTGTGAATGGAACCACCTTTCTGTGCATTGAGTAGAGTGTGACTCTTATAATTTGCACTTAGTACAAATGATTTCCTTCTGAATATTATTTTGATCTAACATGCAAGGTATTCCACCACATATCCCAAAAATAAGAGAATAAGGGGAAAACAAAAATGAAACAGCTGTATGTAGTTTGGAACAAACAGTTCTATAATATTAGGTTATATTTGCACTTTACACCAGCAGTTCTGGATGTGCATCTGGCTGTTTGGGACATAAAGGAATGATTTGCATGACTCTGTCCACTGTCATATGAGGAATGAGGAACTATTATCTTATTTTTGGGATTTGTTATAAAATTAGACATGTGAATACCTTCTGTTCTAAGACGGCTTTACTGTGCTACGCACTGATTTGATTGGGGGGCTCTTTGATGTCTACAGTGCCTCCTCAGCATTACTTTTTATGATTATTCTATCTAACAAGTAACTAAGTGAAATACAAAAAATATAATGACAATATGGCTACTAATTTTAGTCCAGGAAACATGTAAATTACCTTAATGGATCTTCCATCAGGAGTGAGAACTTCTTCTGAGAGTTCCATCATCTTTAAAGCCATTAATGCAATAGGCTTGGCATGGCTTTTGTTCTTCCGGTGAAGCCCAGCTGCCACACAGTACGCATCACCAATAGTTTCTACCTGTTTTGTTAAAGAAACAATATAAGTATGATCAATGCAAAGAGCATGTCTGATAAATTAATTTTAACACCTTACAAGAAATAAATCTATGTATATCTGTAACTGGGCTCACTGCGGGGGCTCCACAACAGCCTTCAACTGCTTCAAGGCTCCATGGCTGGGGTTCCAATATAACCATCACCCCAACTTGCCTTCTCCGCAACACTATTAGTCACCCTTTCATCCCACTGTGAAAAGGTTTAAAGTGCTTAAAACCAATGTATTCACCATCCTTATAAAACTTTTACATAGAAGGTTAAACTACTTTAAGAATGTTTGTGTTCAGCTGTAATAAATCATTTTATGTGAACCAATAAAATGTAATCCATTTTAAGGACAGATGGTTGCAGGACCAGAAGTAGTCACAACATATCAGCAGGTGTAGAAACAAAGAAAGGCACAGGACGCGACTATTTTCTAAATCAATGTTAGAGGTGTTTAACTCATTAACCACTCAAGAACTGTTGTGTTGATGGTTTGCTAGGGCATAGCTGCCAGCATGTAAAATCATTTACATAGACCCTTTGCTGTTAATCCAGAACACATAAGGTTACCAACCCCAGATGACATCAGCCTCAAGGGCTGAATGATGAGCAACATCATGAAGTTGGGCATTAAAGTGTCAGCCTTCTTAAAACAGTTTCTTCTGTGTTTGGTAGATGGTGGACATTTAAACTGCCCTGATATATCTCATATAACTTCTATTAGTGGATATTCTATAAGTGGATATATTCACCCATTCATATAGATGCCAATTGTAGTTTTTTTGCCAGGACAGTCCCACATCTTGGACCGCAATCCCAATGATGCTGTGTCCCGGGCAATGTCCCTATATCACAGGTACCCTTATTTAAGTTTGTGTACATGCGCAGTTACTCAATAAGGCACACACTACATTGCGGGGGCTACACGTTGTTTCCCCCATAATTATAGTAGGGGTTTGCGAAGACCTTTTCTGTAAGTGAGAGGGGTCTGGGTTGGACTGTCCAGTCACTAGGCGAGCCTAAGGCAGATTGTAGGTGGGGTTAACTGTTCCCTAGGGAATGGGACTGAAATGTAGGTACATATGAATTAAAATCTGAGTCAGAGCGGGACCCACAGTAAGTGACAGCTGCTGGGCGTTATATAGCTATCTGCTCCATGTTCAGAGCAGTGATCACAGTGCCTTGCAGAGGAAATGTCTCTGCGGCTCTCAGATGTTTTACATCCAAATGCTGAGAGTCAGTGCTGAAAAAATGCTAAATTGTAAATTGTGATCTGCTTATCTGTGAAAGGATAAATGTGTAAAGTGTTGTCACAGCGCTAAAGGTTTGAGATAA
>NW_017306906.1:964834-965138 GCF_000935625.1 Nanorana parkeri | reverse complement strand
GCCAGACGGAGTGGAATAATATCAGCCTCAGGAACCAGTTCCGTCTGGGACTCTCAGAGGCCCTAAAAGACGAATTAGCTAGAGTCGTGTTACCACCTGACTTAGAAGGGCTTATGCAACTCTCCATATCAATTGACCGCCGTCTCAGGGAAAGACGTGCTGAGCGACTCACGGGGATACCCTGGACACCACGAAAGCCTCCACCATCACCTCCTCCGGAACCCATGGAGGTTGGAATGATAAGGGGACCCCTATCATCAGAGGAGAGAACAAGACGACGAACCCAAAATCTCTGCATGTACTG
>NW_017306906.1:941002-961018 GCF_000935625.1 Nanorana parkeri | reverse complement strand
CTAATACCATTGATTGTGATTAGCCTCACACGGCCTTGCCTCACCTTACAGAAGGGCCATTGCTTTAGTAGATGCCAACAGCATCTCAATAACAAACGCACGGGGTATGATGTCAAGCGGTAATCTCGCAGCCTTACTCCACCAAGAGGCATAAGAGACTCATCTGCATACTGACCCCAATCCATCCTCCGCAGTTGCGATCCATAGGTACACCTACCCCGAGGTGGGACGTTACACATGGTCACTCACCCATGTTGTCGATTCACTCGTATAATGAATGGGCCTTGTTGGCAAAAATAAAATCCTTTCACTGTAGCAAAGTCAGATAATGACAACATTACACCGATGCTGATTTGATTAAAGTGATGAGAACTGCTATTTTTTCTTAAAGCTAAATAAGAGGTCACTTTTCTTGAAATATTGGCAAATGTGATGGCAAAATCAATTTCACTGAAATATAGGGCTCATCCCTATTACTGATAAGCTAAACCAGTAATTTAATAGTGATACATATTTTCTCTAAGAGACAATACATTCTTCTTACATCTGTTCTTGCCATTGTTTATTTCAAGTAACATGTCACAGAATGTACATTTTATACCATGTAAAGAGTTACTATACAGAACCAATTCAGGCAAAATTATAAAAGTATTCTGAAACTTCTTGCTCATGTGTAATGCTGTTAGTTAATGTATTAATTTTCTACAGAACTGCAAATTTTCCAAGACACAGCGCATCAAAAGGCTACTCATGAACATCAACCTGAAAATTAATGGAGGTAAACTTGTTTTGATCTTTCAGGAAGTAAATAATGCTTTATTAAATGCAAAATGAAGACCACAATTCCACAGGCTTGGGTACAATAATACAACAGGCATTGCGTAAATAAAAAGTACACACACTGATCATCCATCCGGTTGACCTACGCTGAAAAAGCTTCAGAACCAAGTTAGTTGAAGTTACAACTAACAAGATTTTAAAGGCTGTCTGCGTGCGTCATAGATGGATGTACTAGCTGTGTATCGCTTCCACAATCATGTTCATGAAAGAAAGCCAATATTTTTAGGAACTGGCTTAAAGATGTTTCATCCTGGGTTTTTTTAATCCATGTAGCTCACTGTTAGGTAAAAATATGTGCTGAAAAGAGCTGTGTTATATTATATAGTACAGTATTTCATTTGATTATTATTCAGTTTTGGTTTCCAATCCTAATTTTAAAAAAAATTAGATAACATTAGTCAAAGTTCATTTGTATGATAAAGGTGGTACCATACCATGGTAATTGGCCTTCTTCCTCTTTTAAGTGCTTGGTCATTCAGAAGTTGTCCGGGAACGAAGAAGCCAGACAAACGTAAGTGCAGATTTATTATATAAAAGGATTATATTAAATACAACAATGGACATGCAGGCAAAGACAATGGAGAAAAACCAGGACATTGTCAGTGCTAAGCCAGGGGTCAGAAGCCCCAGAGGGTAGTTAGCCGATCCAGGTCAGGCAACACGGAGAGCAGGATGAACGGAAACAAAGTTGGAGTCAGGAACCAGGAGATCAGTCAGCCAAAGCCAGTCATACATGGAAATCAGGAACAACAGCAGCACACTTGGTTGATCAGAACAAACCTAAGGGCGGAGACTAAATAAACAAACTGGAGGTTAGTGAGCTGCTGGTGTTTGCATCATCACTCTGAGACAGGAATTTGCCAGCAGTAGAAGAATTATGATGTTAACAGTTTTGAGCATAAGAAGGTGCCAAAGAGGAACAACGGTGCTAAAAACACAAGCCATGCTGCAAGCAACTAGATTTTTGAAAGCAAATAAACTGCATCTGACTTGCACCTCCGGTCTACAGTGGAGTGTCCTTGTTACAATATATATGATGATTAGAACCTCCTTGGGGATTATGCAGGTGGAACCTGTTGTACCTAAACCTCACACATCTAGGGTCTGTTGTTCTCTTTGCTATTGACATGTGTGGTGCCATCATGACAAGATCAATATAGCTCTTTAAGGCCACTAGAAAGAAAGCTGTGGGTGCTTGCCACTTTTTGTCTTACTGGGTTGCTACATAATTTTGGAGATAAATGTTTTTGGACTAGAATAACATTCACTGGGGGGAATTATCAAAACTGGAGCAGACAAAATCTGGAGCAGTTGCCCATGGCAACCAATAAGCATCTCTCTTCAGTTTGTCCAGTTAAGATTTGAAAATGAGAGTTGCTGATTGGTTACCATGCACAGCTGCTCCAGATTTTGTCTACTCCAGTTTTGATAAATTCCCCTCGCTATCTCATATTGGAAATCTTTCATAATATTATGTGGTTTTCTTTGCACTATTGTGTTTGTTAATGATTAATATTATTTATCATATGGACATGAACACAAGTTGGGTAGATATTTTGAACACTACATTTTACTGTATATTTATGGGCTTTATTTTCCCATTCATATTTGATGTTAGTTGCTATAGAATAGGACGACTGGATATAATGCAAACAGCTCCATAAGGAGTTTTTATATTATAGGTGTGTTAACCCAAAAGTTTTTACTGTCCAAAATTAAAATTATAGCTAGATTACATTTAGCTATTGAAGATATAGGTAAAGACCAGGCCTTCTGGAACAATGTGCGGATAACTGATCAGTCAGAGTTTGGTCACAGTTTCAGTAGACATGTTTCCTTCAAACTGAAGACAATACTTCAGAAGATGAACCTCATAACTGCTGTAAAACTTTGTCCAAAAGTTGAAGCTGAACTGGAAATAAGTATTTCAGCATGAATAATTAAATGTACCAAGCTACAACAGTGAGCAATACAAAGAACAAAGCATACGGGCTTCGGACGTCACATTGTTCTCTATGACTGATGGCGGCAGTCATTTGAAACTCCTGCACACACTCCTAAGAGAGATTCCATGCTATGTTACCACTGCTTTTATGTGAGTAATAGGGGGTGATTTACTAACCTAAACACACGCACGCACCAGGTGCGTGTGATTTTCACACAGCAAAACTTATTTATCAACCAAAAAGTCTCTAAAAGCATATTTCCACTAATGCCATATATGGAAAAGTCATGCACATGATGCATATATAATGCTGCTTCACAGTTTAGACAAATATGGTTAGCTCATGCATTTACATTCCTGCATTCATCAATGCAAGCAACACAACATAGAGCTAATTTACACAACATCACCTTGCAATTCATGCAAGGCTTTGCACAACACACCTGCTGGGTGTGTACACACTACAAAGGTGTTTAGATTCCACCCATAGATCATGCTGGGAGGGAACACACTACAGAGGTATATACATGTTCGTGGTGTGTTTATAAGGTTAGTAAATCAACCCATTTGTCTTGTAATAAATCATACTCTGGATGGTATGCGCTATGGTGTTTGGTTTCTTTTTCTGGTTAACACGATCCTGGTATTGACATCCTGTACTGAGGAGGCCTACAGATCGCTAAAGATTGGAGGTTATTGTGTTCCTACTAAAGAAGTGATATATATATATATATATATATTTGTCTGCTGCTCTGATTACACCATTGGACATCTGTGAGCGATATGGGCTGAGGGCCCCCTCCCCTGGTTTAAGAAGGGAATTTCCTGATTTGACCTTTTGTTGGGGGTCTATCAATAAGGTGAGCACCCCTATATCTGGTGTGGTGCATTTGGTGAAGGAACAATAAATATTCATCACTATTGCTATATATGGACATTTTCAGAGTTATGAATATTTAAAGACTTTACACCTGATTGATTTTTGTATCAATGAGTTTTATTAGGTTTACATATAATAAATACAATAAATACAGACATACCATAAGGTATATAAAACCATAAAGGAAAGAAAAAAGTAAGGACATAATGTATCAGATATGTGGTACAAACAGTAGTATAAAGGGTACAGCAAACAGTGTACCCAGTCGCAGCTATAAATTTTACGGCAATACTGGAATACAGAAAGTCTTAGGTATACAACTTTGATCAACATAGCAAGAGGATCATGGGACAAGGTTGTGACTAAATACAATGCAAAAGGCAGGCATATAGAGGGGTGTCCATGCAAACGGAATACACTAAATCTACGAGAGTGTATAGGGGAATGGAGTATATACGCGACATATCTAGAGAAATGACCACAGTATAATCTAATTTTACCAGGCATCTGGGGTCCGATAACCAGCAGGACCATTGGAAGGCAAAGAGATGAGTGGTAAGATTGGCTTTAGCGAAGAGAGCACCTGGTTGATTTTTATTCACTATAATTTTTTGTCACTGATTTTTTTTTTTATTGCTTACTGTTGTAGCTCAGAACATTTAGTTATTAATTTTTTCACATATACATAGAAAGGATTATGCTCTAGTCAAATTTTGAAATAGGCAGTTCATGAACAGAAACCCACAAACATCTTGCACCTGAAGGAGTTTTGTATGGAAAAGTGGTTACAATATCACTGAGTTGATGTCGGAGACTAGTGTGTAGTTATACAAAGTAATTTCTGCTGCTGGTGGCAATACCAGCTTTTAATGCCAAAGGTGTTCTTACATTTTCCACAAAACACCATTGCATCTATTGATATTTTTGGTAAATAAATTATTTATAAAGGTTATTTTTATTATTAATTCTTGTGTTCTTATTCAAGTATATCAGCTTTAAATATTTATTCAAACAGTGCCTACATATAATGTTCTGCTCTTCAAATAGGTTAAAAAAACGTAACATTTTCCATAGGGTGTACTTAAAGTTTTACATGACTGTACAGTATATACATATTTAGTTAAAACTGTTGTAGCTTTGGAACCTTAATGAGTATATCACCTTCATCAGTTTTCTTTTTAATGTACGGCATTAGTAACATAAAAGAAGGCCATGACATTTTAGAGAGCAGTGGTGTTTGTATATGCATTATTAAGAGACGTATAATGAGTCAATGGTGTTTAACTTTTTTTGTTAAAGCTTATTGGTTTTTAAACTAATGATTTAGATTGTTATATAAAATCTTCTGTTCTGTACAGAGCAGGCAAAGGAAAGGGCGAGAGGGGGTTGGACATTGAGAGCTGTAGGATCAAAGCAGACTCAGGAGAGGGGAGCAGATTACCAGTACTAAGAGAGGAGGATCAGTGACAGAGGTAGAGGCAGTTTTGGGGAAAGGAGAACCAGAATTTGAATGAATATCTGTGATCATTAGCTTATGTAATGTAAGGCATACCAACATGGTCAGCTGGCAGTGGTCCTGTTCTGCCGTATTCCTTTATGTTGGTGGCAAGGAAAAGATTAAAATATGACCCAATTAGGGTGTTTCCATAGATTTTAAAAGGACCAAATTTTTTTCAAATGTACAGAACTGATTTTTCTGCTTTTAATCTAAATATGAGAAATGGATTAAATGATTTTGAGGTTCTCTCAGTTGGCCAGCATTAGAAGAATGCTGTTTTTTATTCTTTTCTTTGACATACTTTAGTCATGAGCTAGTGAGGGGTCATAGGAGCCCAATTTGCTTTAGGGAACATGAAGGCAAATAAAGGATCAGGTAATTTTAGCTTAAACTTGTATATCCAGGAATGCCTGATACAGGTTGAATTCAATGAATTGATCTGCTTATTCCTAGTAACTATTCCTAATAACCTATCGGAAGTGGCTTGACCACTTGATGACCGGGGTGTTAAACCCCCTTCCTGTCCAGGCCAAAAATAAAAAAAAAACAGTTTTCCCTACGCTATCTTATGAAACTTTTATAGTCACCCAAATTTTGGTAAAATATGAAAGATGGGATCACGTCGGGTAAATAGACACCAAACATGTTGAGTCTTAAAATTGTGCGCACCTGTGAAATTGCAAAAAACTACCATACCTAAAATTGCCCTAAAAAAGTTTTTACCTCATCAGTTTAGTGTTATCCTTGATTAATGACCCTAGAATTATTGCTTGCACTCCGACGTTTGCATTGATATGCAACATGTGTGGGTAATCTTTATTTTCGCACGTAAGCGCGCCCGATGCGTATTTACATTTATATGTGCATGCATGTGGGGGACTTACAGTTTTTTCTTACTTTTTTTATATGTGGCAATTTTGTTTAACTTTTTGTTTTTTACACTTAACTCTATTTCTATCACATAAGGGGCTAACAAGCCCCTTATGTGATAGCCAATATACGATGACAGGTCCTCTTTATGGAGACATTAGGGGTCACCTAGGACCCCCAAAGAAGCCGATGAAGCCGATATCTGCTTCACCAGCTTCTTCTTCTCCGTCTATAGCAACCAGAGAAATGACAGCTAAAGGCGGAAGTGATGTAATACACATTACATCTGCATTTAAGCATCGGAGGAGAGATATGCAGTGGGGGAATGCTGATCTCTCCTCTGTTGCTAGTGTAAGGAGCCGCTTTGCCAGTCTCAGGCCTGCAGGGGGGGTCAGCGGAGTGTGGGATAACTGGCAATGGTGGTGAAGGGGTGGAGCAGTGGAGGTAGGGGGAGCTGAGGGGATGGCTGCAGTTTATCATACAAGCGATTGGGCCACTATGGAGCGACCCGAATGCTTGTATGTCACAGCTGGCTGTTAAAAAAAATTATCGGGATTCAGTAAATAAAAATTACATACGTACACGTCTACCCACCGGAAAGCATCCGCTGTCCACCAGTGTACTTACAATGGGCAGGGGCTCAAGTCGTTAAAGTCACAGTATCAGATTTATCACCCTGCTGTGACTGCAAAATACAAACAAGTCATCAAGTCAAAAATGTCAACTACTTAGCTAGGATTAATAAGGCGAACTTGGGAACTGCATTCCTTTTCTGCCTGCTGCTTCCCATATAAATGTTACTCTGGACTCCTGCTTACTTAAAATACAGTGAAATATTTTGTTGGGCAATGCATATCCGTTTGATCTGGATTTTTTTTTTCATTATTGAAAAAAGTCTGAGAGTTTAATATTACTGTCTTTTAAAAAAATATATTTGGCTATTCCCAAAATTCACATGTATTGTCATTTTGCTTGACAACCTGCACTGTAAACTTCACAAAAATCTATTTCTGGTGACTCAGTTCCTTCTTTTAGAGGGAGGCTACTTTTGTTCCCCATGGTCCCCGCATGTGTTGCCAAGTAGCCACCACACCAAGCTCACTCCCATGATAGACTACTATCTCACGTTTAGTTTACCAATTTGTATTGGAGTTATAGTCTTATCACAGGAGGGAGCTTGTAGCAGTGGCTACTTTACAACACACGGGGACCACGGGGGAACAAACGTAGCCACCCTCCAAAAGAAAGAACAGGGTCAGCAAAAATTAAGAGATGATCCTGAGATTTAGTGACAGTATTACTACCACCGCTAAATGAATGACTTTCCACTTAGGGTCATGCATGTGCTCCTCTCCCTCTTTGGTTGCTAGGATGCCAGTGGACACCTGCACCCTAGCAACTAATGATGCTGTGTGCCCCTGACCTGCATCCTAGCAACTAATCACACTGTGTGCCATTGGTTGTGGGACCCCACAATTGTTTCTTTTTTGCATGGGTTTCCCCATTCCATTTTCTTTTTGTTGTTGTTAATGGGGGCAAGGACCTCTTCCCCACATATGGTCCCCAAGAGAATGTGGGGATTTGCATGGCGTCCAAAAAATATCATAAAGTAAATATTTCACCATGATCCTCTTCCACTGTCAGGGTTTCTTACCCATTCTCGTCCAGTTGAACCGCAGCATGTCTGTTTATGTGCAGTGTGTCTGACACTTTTTGTTCCTCTTTGGCGCCCTTTTATGACCAAACCCTTAACCATTATCATTCTGCAACTTCTAACAAACTCCTGGCTAATTGCTGTCTCAGAGTAATGATGCAACACCAGTTCACTATTTAACCATCAGCTGGTTCATTTAGTCTCCACCCTTGTGTGTGTTCAGATCTACCAAGTGCTCTCCTGTTGTTCCTGTTCTCCATGTATGACCCTGGCTTTGGTTAACTAATCTCCTGGTTCCTGACTCTGGCTATTGTTTCCATTTATTCTGCTCTCTGTGTTCTCTGACCAGGTTCAGCTGACTGCCCACTTTGGCATCTGACCTCTGACTTGGCATTGACAATATCTTGGACTTCCTCCTTTGTTTTTTACCATTTTTGTTTACTGTTATTTTCAATAAACTCCTTTTATTTCTAACCTGCATTTTTCCGTCTGGCTTCTAGGTTCCCTAACACACAACCAATACTATAGCTGCTCCACGTCCAGCTGCTGTAGACACAGCAGCCAGGGTGCTTAATAATGTCATTGACAGTTTTGTCTTCATGAATGGCTCAGGATACCCAGCCAATTTGTGCTGCCTAAATTCATTTAGACTAAGTGCTAATTTTCTAAACGGCACCATGTGTATGAAAGTACTTGGACCCCAGATTGCCTAGTACATTTTATAACAAAGGTGAACTAAACCTAAATTAAATGTTACAATTGTTTAATAGCCTTTTTTGCCTATTTAGTCAATTATTGGTAATTAAAATGTAAGTGTATGCTTTCAATTTGCTTTGTCTGCAAATTGGAAGGTCACTGAATTACAAATCCCAACATGCCCTGTCATTTGCCTTAGATGGATCACAAAATCCAGCATACCTTGTCACTGCCTCTAGAGGGACTGCAATTTCAATGTACCCTGAAATAACTTACAGTTTGGGATGTTCCCACTTGCTGCTCATGTTGTATGCTTTATGATATAAAATATTGAAAATGCAGTATAAATCTGAAAAGTCATTGCTGAGTGGACCAATCCTGTTAAAACTTTTTTAACATAAACATGGCATATAGCAAATGCAGGATTAATAAAATACAAACAGCAGTCATGGCAGGATATTCCAAGACTACCCATTAAAACCTAGCAGTGTAAACAGCAGTGATGAAAACAGTCCTTATCTGATTAAAAATAAAGTGTTGCATAGCTGCTTGACTTCTACTATAATGCATTGTGAAAGCAGAAAATGCAGACATTGCAATCCATCACAATGTAACTTTACTACTCTGCTTTAGTCTTATCACTTTCCCTTTATTACTCTGAGAAGGAATGGAGTCTTTAACTGGAACTCTATTGCTGAATCACCTTAATGCTGAATTCCATGTTAGAAGCTGAAACATGCAGTTTGAATACATACAGTATGTGGACAAACTTGCTGGTACCCTTCCACACAAAAAAAAAAAGAAACAAAAAAACTGTTTTACTTGAAATTAACAAAAAGTAATTTACACCCATTATTGTTCCATATGCAATAAAAATCAGAGTTTGCTTTTGATTCAACAGAATGCTTTAGATAGAAAAATGACAATGACATGTACAAAAAATATGGAACCCTAACATATATGTGATGATTTGCACAGAACAGCCCTTTATTCACACAGTGGAGGAAAGACTACTATCTCCTGTTTTTGGGACTTTTTAGTTTAATTTCTATAACTTATGGATTGTTCTAATGTAAATGTATTTGATTGATAAGCTAAGTTTTCACATAATTGCATATTTATTAATCACTTAGCTCAGTGTTTTTTTTTTGTTTGTCTGTATACCTTGAAAGGTATTCAAACAGCTGCTTGCACTCATTTAAGTTTTAGGAAAGAGTGCAGATTTTAGTGGTCACTATCTCAACAGCATAGCCAGGTGAATTACTTCAATTTTCTCCACTGCTGTTAAAGCTGAACTTCAGGCAAACAGCTTAATATACAGATGAAATACATATATGAGAGTGGTTTTACCTGCCAACATGATTTCTATTTTTGCAACACATTTCAGAGGTTCACCTCCTTTGTCAAGGCCTGTAAGTGCATTACTTTTTACCTTTATTAACAGTTACTTTTATACTGCACTTAGATCTGTGTGCTGGGTTTTTATGTTTTCTGTAACTACTGTGGCATTGCGTGGCAATACCACGGTGTTAGGTGGCCTCAAAGTCACCCAGGGTTCTGAGCCAGAGGGGCTGAGTGGCTCCAGGAAGAAAGTACGTGTACCAGGAGAGAACTGCCTTTTCAGTCCTTTCCAGGTTTTCTGGATCCTAGTTGGGATCCTGGAGCCAGGAGATTTCTTAGAGCTCTGGGTGGGAGGAAATCTCCAGTCCTGGGTCCATGCTTTGGTAGTGACCGGCACCTAATTGTGCACCTGTGCACATCCCTCATGAAGAGTGGGCTGGGATGTGTTCAGGGCCCCACCTGTGAGTCTGGAGTTGATCCTCTGGCAGTCACTGGCCAGCTAAATTAGGACCCCACCTGGAGCTCCTCCCACCGGACCAGCGCTGACTCTCCGCACCTAAGGTAAGTAAAAAAAAAAAAAAACGTAGCGCAAACATCGGGGCATTTTGACAAGTACGAGTACTTGTCAAAATACCCTGTTTTTACAGGGGGTCGGGGGGGCACAAAATTGCACCTTGACTACAATCCTAGCACCGGCCCTGGCAGGGAGCTGCATGTTCGTGAAACATATTGGGAGGATTGGCATGTTATTGCGGTTGTCTGGAGGAACCAGACAGTGGCCCTGAAGATTGGGGCCAGAGCAGCAGTGCTGCAAGAGAGACTTATTAAAAGACTGGGACACCGTGAGTGTTTGGGAAAACTCAAGGATTGGTGAGCCCTTATCTGTCATATGCTACAGCAAGCTATTTATGTTGGATTTTGTGACTATCTACCGTTTTGAAAGAAAATAAAGACTCTGTTTTGAAAAACCCGCTGTGCGAGTGCTCTGTGAGCTCCTCAATATCACACTACCTATGTCCCTATCCTAACTGAAATGGTTAACCACCATAAAAGCGGCACAGACAATAACAATGAGATTGTTAACCTCTCAAATCCTCACCTCACAATACATGAGACAGCAGTCTTATCCAAGGGGCTTACATTTTGTCCAAGCACCAAACTGGACCACATACAAGTATACTCAGACTTGGAAGAATTCTTTAGAAGACTGAGCTTAAGGAATTTTTCTTTGACAAAGAAAACACCACATCCAGCCTGGATAATAACAGGAGAAAAAAGAACAAAGATTTTACACCTGCAACAGAATGTAACATCAAATTGGACAATTACATTGAAAGCTTCCACATGAGTAGCATCCCTTGTTACCACACAACAGAAAGAAACTGCAGACAACCTCCTACCTCCAGAAAGAAAGGCCTTGCATAATAATGAATAATAAAAACATCATCATCAAACCAGCTGACAAGGGCAGATCAGTAGTTATCATGAGCACCGAGGACTACATTGCAGAAGGAAACCGACAATTGTCTGATAAAAACTACTACTAAATTATCATGAATTTGAATATTGATCATATGGATGCACAGATACCGATACTAGTGCTCTGATGCCTAGCCTGTTACTTTCGGTATCAGGAAGCTGGGCAGCACATCATTGCACGCTGCCAGGCTTCCTGTAGCCGGCTCCATGCTCTCTCGTCACTTAGTGACGAGAAGCATGGGGACGTCTTCCCTGCTACTCGGGAAGCCGGGTGGTGAGGCACACTGCCTGGCTTCCCAGCCAAAAAGGAATGTTGGTATCTTCAGTATTATACATTCAGGATAAAGTAAATGATTGGAATGGGAGCATTATTGTTAAGTAGTGTAAAACACAATAATGATTCTGAAGTGCTTTAACATGATATTTTTGATTTCCATTTTGTTGAGCTTTTTTAAAAGAGAACTGACATGCATGTAAATACATGCACAGTTGACAAATGATACTACTCATAGCACGTAAAACTTCCATCCATAGAATAAATTGTGTAATGTTGCATATATCTTAATTTAAACCATCTCATAACAAAGATAAGAAACCCAGAACTTATACATCAAGACAGAGGAAGAAAATGAAACAGAAGGGAGGGTAGGTGGGAAAGGTGGAGTAGCTAAGTTGGGTTGGGTGACCTGGATGCAGCTCACATATAATACGTTCTTGAAATTATAAATTTGGAAGTCTACTTGCCAGTATCAATACCTCAAAGAAAGTATAAAGTCAAAGTTATTACAAAGTAATGGGAACTATACCTGTCTTCACCGCTGAATTATATCCATCCAGCCCAAGGCTTATAGTAATTCTCAGTCATCCCGTTAAATATGGGTCAACTCCTACAAGCCTATTATCAATTTTTGAAGGTGTTCCTGTAAGTCTTGTATTGTGGAATAGACATGACCACAGATCTGTGGCTATAGTAAGACTTCTAATTTGTGGCATAACAGAGTCCTCAAATGCCACAAGAGATTTGAATATGTAAGATAGGCAGTGGGTAGGAATGTCCTCAGAGATTAGTAAGGTTTTGAATAGGGTAACATCCGTAGGTGATCTTAGGGGTTTAGCAAGGGACTGAACAAAGTAAAGTGCATGACCAGTATCTCCAAAAGTCTACAGCGTGTGTACCCAATTCATCTCATAGGTCTTGCTAAGACTTGAGTTCTGGTCGTCTGAGTAGTTCTTGCATTTTTAGCATAGTGGACTGAGACCATGTATGAAATGCTGGGTCATTTTTGCCCTAAGGAAAAAATTCAGTACCCTGCATAGGGCATTAATTGTAAGGCCAACCATATTCATAATATAGAAAGTCCCAAAAATTTTAAGAAAACAAAGTTAGCGGTGAGGCCAAAGATGATATTTCCAAAGTAGAATCCATATGATTTGCCCCAAAGGCACAGCACTCAAAGTGTTAGGATCCAGAGTACTGTTAGGATCCAGAGCGCCTCAAGGTGGCGCTGGAGCTAGCCCCGCAGTTCCAGTGCTCACCTGCGGGTGTCTCCCAGCACTTAGCCATCATCTGGTGCTTCCTGGGAGGGTATTTAAACCCTCCCTGCAGTCAGGACGATGGCTCAGTATTGTTTCCTGATTGTCCTGAAACTTGAACCCTGATTGTTTCCTGCGAATCCTGAGTCCCCAGTTCTGTCGCCATTTCCGGTAAACCCTGCTTTCTGTCCAGAGTCCTGTTACGAATCCTAAACCCTGTTTGTGTCCTGAGCCCGGTTACCCATTTGCAGTCCTAGATATCGCCTGTTTCCATTACCTGCCTTTCCTCCTGTTGCCATTACCTGCTTGTCCTCATGTTGCCATTACCTGCTTGTAGTCTTGTTGATGTTACTTATTTATGTTTGCTTTTTGGTGTTGTTTAGTGTTGCTGTTTATTAAACCGTATATAATACATTCTGCCCGGTCCCGTGTGGTTATAAGTGTTTGGTCTCGAGAGGATAAGCTATTATGCCCTTTTAGCATCCGAGGTGCCGCAGCACTGCAGACAGTTGTTTCAGGGCTTCCCCAGAGCAGACCTACTGGAATGTATCCGCATGGCTCACTGTTATATGGATATGACTGGTTGTTCATTTGGGGATATTCAACCCCTAATCCAGATTTGTAGTGAACTAGCTTTGAGTGGTAATATGGGTGATGACTTCTCCCCTCCATTCACCTTGTCACAGGTCAGGTCGCTGGTGTGGTTCTTAGAGGATGATCCAGCTGGGTTTTTCGAACATTACTCTGGATGTTCACAGGAGACCTTGTTGAATTGTAGTGAGGCGGTCCAGTCCCTTATTGACCAGGGGGTCTGTGTGGGAACCTTTGCCCAACCCCTGCACCTGAGGTGGTCTGACATACGGTCTTGGCAGTCTAGCCCCTTTTCCATATCCCGATCAGGGTTAGCCATGTTGCCCATGACAACCACAGGGACTTTTGTTATTTCTGATGAACAAATCCACTCCCCGTTTCCGATAGCAACAGCGCCTGTCTGCCATTCAGCTACACCTGTTCCTAAGCCCACCCACCCTTCACGTTTCCTGGCTACGTCTCAGCCAGACGTGGAAGATCTAGAGGATCTCCTGGTCTCTGACGATCCGGTGCCTGCTGCCCAGCTCCTGGTCTCTGACGATCCGGTGTCTGCTGCCCAGCTCTTTTGCCTCCGCTGATCCGGTGTCTGCTGCCCAGCTCTTTGCCTCCGCTGATCCGGTGTCTGCTGCCCGACTCCTCATCTCTGCTGATCCGGTGCCTGCTGCCCAGCTCTTTGCCTCCGCTGATCCGGGGCCTGCTGCCCGACTCCTCATCTCTGCTGATCCGCTGCCTGCTGCCCAGCTCTTCGCCTTTGCCGATCCGGTACCTGCTGCCCAGCTCTTCACCTCTGCTGATCCTGGGCCTGCTGCCCGACTCCTCATCTCTGCTGATCCGGGGCCTGCTGCCCGACTCCTCGCTTCGGATTTTGTGCCTGTTGCTCGGCTCCTTGCCACTGCTGATCCGGTGGCGGGTTGTCCAGCTGAACTTTATGGGACATTCGCTCACTGTCTGCTCTGGTCCCGGTGCCGAGGTACTGCCCCTTACAGCCGGGGGGCCTGGGGGTTCAGAATCAACCTTAGGTGGGGTGGTAATGTGCGCAAGCCCAGACCGGGTAGTGGTGATGTCCTAGGGAACGAGGGAGCTCCATTTGAGCCCGCCTGGTTTCCGAAGGGTCTCATTGCGTTCCCCAAAGTGCGTGGTGACCTGGGTCGGGTAGCCACTGCTTTGGGGGTAACCGGGTGGCTGGCTGATTGCACTGTTGGCCCTAGTAAACCCCCCCATGCTGCTTAGAGGTGGTATGCCGGCTACAACCTGGGCTCCTCGGTGCTGGGGGGTGTACGCCGCAGACACCTGGTGCCCCTTGCCTTCCTGTTGGGATTCCCGATGGCTTGTGGAGGTTGCTGCCGGATCCTGGTGGTGGTATGCTGAGCCTGTTGCCTGACCCTGGTGGGGGGGGGGTGCTCGACCGGACCCTGGATTTTGGCCATGGTACGAATGGTGGACTTGGCGGCTGCGCAGGCCTTTGGTGCCCTTAGACCTCGCTGGCACGGATGGACTTTTGTGGAGCGTCCGGAGCCCGCTCCTTGAGGGGGGGTACTGTTAGGATCCAGAGTACTGTTAGGATCCAGAGCGCCTCCAGGTGGCGCTGGAGCTAGCCCTGCAGTTCCAGTGCTCACCTGCGGGTGTCTCCCAGCACTTAGCCATCACCTGGTGCTTCCTGGGAGGGTATTTAAACCCTCCCTGCAGTCAGGACGATGGCTCAGTATTGTTTCCTGATTGTCCTGAAACTTGAACCCTGATTGTTTCCTGCGAATCCTGAGTCCCCAGTTCTGTCACCATTTCCGGTAAACCCTGCTTACCGTCCAGAGTTCTGTTACCAGTCCTGAACCCTGTTTGTGTCCTGAGCCCGGTTACCCATTTGCAGTCCTAGATACCTCCTGTTGCCTTTACCTGCTTGTCCTCATGTTGCCATTACCTGCTTGTAGTCTTGTTGATGTTACTTATTTATGTTTGCTTTTTGGTGTTGTTTAGTGTTGCTGTTTATTAAACCATATATAATACATTCTGCACTGTCCGGTGTGGTCATAAGTGTTTGGTCTGCCTGTGTGGGTACTTGCGCAGGTGTGGGGTCACCTGTGCTGGTATCCCTGACACAAAGACTGTTCTATATCTGCCCAGCATTTTTGCGAGGCACAGGTTCAATCTGCCCGACAAGTCAATAGAACTGCAATATGATAAGACTTAAAATCTGGGAGGGCAACCTCCAAAGAATTTTTAAGGGGTTCTGGGCCACACCAAACAAATTTGGAGATTTGCTTATGCAGTGTATTAAAATAGGTCAAAAGTATAGAAATAATCAACATTTATAACATAAACAGGGCCTTTGGGAGAATAATCATCTTGACTTAATTTACTTTACCAAGCCAGCATTAGGACAAGACTGAGGACAGAATTTAACACATTTAACAACGTGATGTAATTATGGTAGCAGAAATCTACTAAACTAAGAGTGAGAGTAAAATTTCTCTCTGATGAGAGAAGTCTGATGCTTGGTCAATCGTAAGACCTTTCCTGCTCACTGTGTAACAGTCAACCAGAGGTTAATATGGCTTATAAGGAGGTTAATAAGGCAGCGGGTGGAAGCAATGTTGGGAGTGGAGTGCAGGATAACAGTGTCTGACACCCACTATGTTCAGGCCATGCCCCTTATATCTTCTGCTATTAAACCTATTTATCTTTTCTTTTTTTTTTAAGCTGATTGGATGCTGTGAGCTACCGCACCTTCCATGTTTATTTTTCCTTTTTTAAACAGGACTGTTTGTGAAGCCAGGCTGGGCTAACTGCAATGGTCATTCATGCCTGATGCAAAGTACAGAGCATATTTCTAAAAAAAACAGTATTATGAAGAAATGTGTACTTTACCTACTGGAGAATGGCACATACCATACATAGATTTTCTGGACTGCCTAATTTTAAACTTCTTTTTATTCAACTATGAATTGCAGTCCTTGATTACTCACTTATGCAAACAGAAGGTTCATGGCACAAGCGTTGGCTCATATAATCACTCTGCTTAAATAAAAGCCTGAAACACAAAACGCTTAAAACTGTTTCATGCTTACGAAAGCGAAGACATTTGTGATTGTGTTCATACATTTGAAATATTATTTATACAACTCCAGACAAATACTTTTCTTTATGTAACAATACAGATTTTCATTTTGGAAAGAATTCATGCAGCTGCCGGTGTGCTTGCCAATCACCCTTTAAACATGTGCCAAAGTGAAAAACAGCTGAGTGTGGAACATCTTATGTCTCACTAGAGAGCAACAATTCATGCTACATCTGTACTGCATGCTACAGCAAGCCATTTTAGGAAATACACGCTTCTGTTTCTCAGATCAGTGAATTACCTTTTGTAAGATTATATACTAAAGGAAAGAAGAGAAAAAAAGAAAACATAAGTAATTATTTTTTTAAGAAAGTAAAACATAAATAAAATTACTTTTGTGTTGCAGAGCTTATATTCTGCAGAAAATCTGACCTTACATTTTTAGTTCATCTTCTAATTTTGATTTCATACATCTATGATTATACAATGTTATAAAACTATACATTTTATTACACTTGGTGCATGTCTGATATTATATTATCAAAAATACCAGCTGCACAAATGTAAACAGTATTCCTTAAGTCATTGTTTGACAAAACAAATAATTAAATTATACATCCAGTGAACTGTAGTCAACAACAGTTAACATGCAGGAACTTTAACACAGATCCACAACTTTCAATTTTTATTTTAGCACCACAGAATTATGTCTACACATTTTAAATGGTCCCTGTGATAATATTATATTCTCTTTTTAATCATATTTTGTGTTGCAGGAAATGAAGCTTACAATTGTCCCAGGTGCTTACCAAATTACTCTTACATACTAATTCTCAGCCCACAAGTTAAGAGATTCAGCACAATGTACATTAACAGGATGCTTATGTTCTCTCTATATACCAGAAGGTAAGTTAATATGCACTTCAATTATATCCAGTTTGTGCATTTATGGCACCCTGTGGGTAGCAGTAAGAAGGCTATCAATGGGCTTACCCTGCTTTTTAATGCTCCAGTAAATTACAGCAGAAAAAAAAGAGGAAGAATATAGAAAGGGAGGTTGTATCAGTTTAACAATGGAATCAATAAAAGCCAAATTGCCTTCATTGATGTCAAGCATTAAATCACATATACAGTGGAATACTTGCAGTCATCTTTATTTCATTTTCCTTTTTTTTATATAACAAGTATAGCTGTCTCATGTGTGTAATGAATGAACAGATGACTATGAAACACAGATCCTGTAACACACAAAGAAAATTAATAGTCGTTTTACAATGTTTGGAAAACAGCTTAAATAATTGCATTATCAAACATTGCGTAATAGAAGCAAAATGTTGTATTTACTAAGAAGCATATTGTATATTGCACACCAGACTTACAAATCAATGTTTGCACCAAAGGCATAACCAGAGGAAATTTAAAAAGACAGAAGGCCACACACCATATTGGGCCTTTGAAGTCAACTCAGTTTCAGTGGTCTTCTGTCTCTTGAAAATACCTTAGCAAATCTACTAGTGATAAGAATTGCATACTTTTTAGAAAGAAAAAGTGTTAGTGTTGATAAAGAAACAATACGGTGCTATAATCACAGCGGGAGCAAAAGTTTAAATACCAAGAGTATGTGCTGCAGAGGAACCTGTTAACCTCCTTTCCAGAGACTGGCAGTGTATTCATTCATGACTTGAGCACCCTGTCCGTGAAAGTCAGAGCAGTAGTGGAGGTGGCTACCTAAGCAAGGCTTTCAAGTCATTCTTCAGTACCCAGTGCCCAGGGCTGTCTGCTGACAGCAGCTGTAGGCAGTGCCTGAATCATATGGTGGCAGATTACATGGCATCAAAGGTGAATTTTGACACCCTCAGAATGGATTACCCCGTTGACTATTGGGTAACAAGGATGGACCACTGGCCAGAACCTGCCCAGTATGCAGTAAAGCTGCTGTACTGCCTTGCTACCAATGTGTTTTATAAATGTACATTTAACATACTAGGGAAGCTTTGTCATGGAAAAAAAAGAGCCTGTCTGACTCCAGGCACAGTTGACTGGCTGACCTTTATAAAAATGAACCAGTCCTGGATCAGTGATAACTGCAACAGATTAAAATTTGCTTTGGATTGTGGCCCCAACAAAACTCTTTTACAGTACAGCCTAAGTTTCTACTTTCATCCCTACAGGTCTGGAATAAATATCCCCTCCTTCCACTATTGCCTTCTCCTGACCACATGAGCACACCCTGCCACCATTAACACCTTTTTCTACTACTGCGGACTTGACACTGTAACCATCTCCTGCTAAGTAGGTGTGCCACCATTACCATCTTGAACTTGCCCCATTTCTGTAGTCTGTTGCAATGTCACTTTTTGACATTGCATATTTTTCAAAAATGTTTACAGTTGTAAAACGTTAACATTTCGTGCCAGGGTCAAGCCTGTGCTCTGCATGAATATATGTGAAGGGTTATGGTGCTTCAGGACTAACAATATCCAAAACCTAACCACAGCTGTGTACTGGATTAATTTAAAAATGTATTCGTTTTTTTCTGCATCATGGTAAATCCTGTGCTGGGCTGCATTATATTGCATCAGCATTAAAAAAGGACCACACTTAGAGGGTTATTCACAAAGCTGCCGAAGGCAGCCGAGTGAAAACCTGACCTGAAGTGAAGTGAGCCGAACACTGTTCGGCTATTCACTTCTGGCTTGTACAGCTGATTTCAGCCGTACATCGGCTGAAATCAGCCATACCTCTGCTTGCTTCGGCTGGCTCCGGTTCAGCTGAACATGCACAGCATGTTCAGCTGAGCTGAAGTGCAGAGGAGTTCGACTAAGCCGATCCAACATCTGGATCGGCTGAGCCGAACCTCTGGCAGGCTACTCACTGCCTGGGGCTGAACGGCAGTGAGTGAATAGCCGAATGCCGCCGAGCAGCTTTTGGCTCGGCTATTCTGCTCGGTACCTCTGTGTTACCGAGCAGAATAGAAAAACAGTGAAAAGGTTGACAAAAAAAGTAGAACAGAAATGTTTCCAAATGTCAATAAATGATACATTGTAAAAAAAAAATAAAGATTTCACACACAAATTTTTTTTAAAGATTATTGAAAAAAGAAAAAAATTAGGCTTGGCTGTTCTGCTTGGTACCCCTGTGGTACCGAGCAGAATAGAAAAACAGTTAAAAAAGTTGAAAAATAGAAAATGATTGTGCGGAGCTAGCAATGACAGCTAGCTCCGCCCAACAGTTTTCTATTGGCCGGCGGTTCTGCTGCCGTCAAAAAAAAGAAAAAAAATTTGGCCATAGGAATGCATTGCTAGATTCCTATTGGCTATTTCAATTTGCAATAGCCAATAGCAAAGTAGCTATTGTACCCGCCCTCTGCTGCTGTCAATCAGTAGTGGGGACCTGATAGAGAACTGCAGCAGAGGGCGGGTTCAATGTTAGTTTTCTATTGCAAATTGAAATAGCCAATAGGAATCTAGCAATGAATTACTATGGCCAAAAATTTCTTTTTTTTTTTATTCTGACATGGCTCAATGTCAGAATAAAAAAGAAAAAGCAGTGTTTCTCTCCTGGGCGGCCGGGAGCGGGAGACTCCCGGAGCGCCCAGGAGAGTTAGGCTGTCTGGAGATCAGTGTCCCTGGTTAGC
>NW_017306906.1:930341-940876 GCF_000935625.1 Nanorana parkeri | reverse complement strand
AGCCGAGCCGAGGTATATGCCTTTGGCTCGACTGAGCCGCTCAGCCAAGTTCGGGAGCTGCACGGGCTATAGTGAATAGCCCGTACAGCAGCCCTTCAGTTGTACTGAACTGAAGGGGTCCTGGGGCCGAAGCTAGCCGAAGGATCGGCCGAAGATATGTGCACTGTGTGTGCAGTAAAAAGCGCACATATGATGGAGTTTTTTTTTCTGTCCTGATCATAGTATGAACATGATTTTGGTAGTATGTTGCATAAAAAAGCATTGATAAATGTCAGCATTCAAAATGTAGTTTGTAAATGTAATAGTACTGCGCAGAAATGTTTAAACTTTTGTTATGCTTTGAAGATGGATTGTTGCATGATGCTAGATATCAGCTCATAGGATTTTGGGAAAAGAAATCAGTTGCACCGTATCGGTCATTACTCTGCTTTTCAACTGCTTCACATGCTTAAAACTTTACTTCTATTGGTGAAATCCTGAATATTTTTATTAGTACACTTTTTCACATGACTCATGTCTTTCCCGTGACTTTTCTTATGTACATTTGTTTTCTTGCACATTTCAGTTAGCCAATTATCAGCCCTAATCAAAACGATATTAAAGCCTCCTTTTTTTAAAAGAATATTTCCTACAAGGAGACCCACCTTTGCTTGAGGCTGTTGCCGTTTTGCTTTAAAAGTTTTGAATTCCTCGTTTTCTAGTGGGTCCCCGCAGCAATCTTCCTCCCGCCCCCTGTATGGGTGCCACCATCGTTCTAATGGAACCACCTGTGCACTCTTGCCCGCAGTGGCTGTGTGTGTTGATAGACGCACACAGCCCTGTGGCAGGCCATGCCTCTTCTCTATTTGATTGATGGCAGAAGGAGCCTATGGCTCCTCTGCCATCAGTATCCTCCCCCCACAACCAGGAAGTTCGGGGAATGGAGGATCGCTTCGGGACCGGCAGCGGGGACGAGCGCAGCTGACAGGTAAGTGTGGGGGCGGGGGGACTGAGGGAGAAAAAAGGTGCTGGGCCATTTTTACCTTTTAAAACGCCCAGACCTTAATACTACTTTAAGTCCTATTGTGTTTTCCTTGTAAAGTGGTCTGCCTTTTTCAAAGTAACTTCTATAAAGTGGAGGGCAGCTCATTATTCCTTCTAGGCTATGCTATCTTTATACCAACTCACAAGGTAGCGGAATGTCCAAGATGCTTGATCATCATGACATTTCTGGAGGATATAATAATTAATGCTGATGATCCTATGGTATGTGGTGCTGTTACTAAAATTTGGCTTGTGTTTTTTTTTTTAAATTTGTATTTATTTTACATTATCTTTTGTGATTGTGGTTTTCACCACAAGGTGATTGTGGTGAAATATACATGCTAAATATACATGTTACACCTGTTGGGAAATAAAAATTAAACAAAGATACCTCTTCATTATAAGAAAAGAACAAGGAAAAGGCATAAAACATTTTAACAATCATGAGATGGTGATGAGCAAACATTCTAAATTAAAACATTGCCATATGGGACAAAACACATTTAAAGTAAGTCACATCCGGTATGATGATATTATATTACAATGTTACAATCCCCCTATGTCACTTTAGAGTACTGTTTCCTATATGCATATACACTTGTCTGCATTTGGCCAAAAGAAATATGCACCAGTCTGAGCCTTGTTTTGCAATACAATTTCTTGCTGTGGGCGTATTTGTGTTCATAAATCAGGCTCAGTATGTCTAAATGTATCAGCAGTGCTTAATATTAAGGAACAAAAAATATGGAAGAAAATTCAGACTTTCTGTTTTCAATTTATGATCTCTGCTTCTACCTATTGTGATCTATATTGATTATTCCTTTTCATAGTAATATACTCTTCTATCTCTGAGTTTCTATTGTTTCAATAATATATTTTATATTCACTCCAACTCTATTATTTGTATTTTCCTGCCGTCAACAACAAACTATATCAACTCTAATGGAAAATCATCTCAACAAAGTATCCCTCCCACTCCTGCATATGGTCATCAACTAAATCAAAGCACAATTTCGTACGCACTTGTAGTCCTTTGGGAGCTAGATCACATTGCAAATATTTTTCAAGTGTTGCTACTTCTGACAAGTTCATTGTTTCTTTTCTTTTTTTAAATTCTTTTAGGATATTCTCTTTTTGTGATTCACTGGTGGATCAGACCTTCAGAGTTAGACACACTAACTAACCAGCAAATAGTCAATATAAGACAACACAACTGAATTTGATAAAATAAAATATAAATTTCTAAGCACTGGATGATCATTAAACAGGATAACATTTTATCTATATTATTACTTGATAGATCCAAGTATATTTTATTAGGCCAGAAATCTTGGATTTGAAATTGCACCTACAACCTGTTAAAACAGGCCAACTTGAATACATATAGGAATTTTGCTGGATTTGTAAGGTGTGAAAACTGTAAGGTATGTAAGGCATGTCAATGTTCTCAGTACATGAGAAAAGTAAGATTATTCAGGCTTAGAGATGAAGGGGACCCTGTGAGGCCCCGAAAGCGCTTGCCAATGAGATACAGCTATTGGCACTAAAATATTTTGCTTTTTCAACTTATAGTGTGCTGGTGACATTTTTCTATTGTTCGTGTGGCGGTGCCATCCGCAGTCATTTCGAGCACCCAACCTCATCAAGTGGGAATCCCGGTAAGGAGTGCGGTATGGTTCCTGTTTCTGTTTAGCTGAGTGGTGTCACCAGAGGGTAACTGCAGTCTTCAGCATGTCACACCTGTTGTGGATACTATACTAGTCCAGGGTCTTTAGACACCCACTGGTCCATATGGCACATTTAATCATATTTACTTAGTACATATTAACTTAGTTAACATTTAGGGGTCTATTCACTAATTAGGGGTCTATGTAAACTAGCATTGTACCCGCCCTCTGCTGATGGACCTGATGGGGAACTGCAGCGGGTGGGTACAATGCTAGTTTAAATAGCCAATAGTAAACAATGCTAGTTTAGCATTGTTTACTATTGGCTATTTTCAATAGCCGTAGCCGAAGGCTCAGCCGAAGCTACGGCTAGATCCTTCGGCAGCTTCGTGAATAGACCCCTTATATTGTTCTACATTACATGCATTAAATTATTCTGGGTTCTTCAAAATATAAATTTTTGCATAACTACTCTGAAATGATAGCCATGCACTACTCAGTATTTAATAATAATTGTCATATTCAAGCATCACTGGTAATCACTAGTGTACATAAAATTGATGGACAACCTGGTTCATATATTCTACGGCTTTTTTCACATATTTTTTAAAATGCTTAAGATGCTAACACAAATCAGGATTAATGCCATAGTCACCTCAGGAATGTTTACTATAAGGAGTTTTAGATCCAGTAGTTGTTTAAAAAAGCTGTTTGGCTATGGTTTACCTATGGCTAGGGTTTACCTATGGCTATGGTTTACCTAGGCTTTATTAATAACTTCTTTATTGATGACTTAGAGAAAATATTGATTTTAAATTCATGGATGACTGCTGTAATGCATAACAGTTAATGACAAAGTTATTTTAGAAAATATTTGTAATTATAAGTGGCATACTATCTCTGTTAAATATGATATGTATGTCTAATCACTTTTTTAAACAAATGACACATATATTTTCAGACATGCATGTGATTATTTTCTGTCTACTAATATGTGTGACAATGTAAGTAACACTTTGGTAATGATGCAATAAAGTTGCAATAGCATCTTCTCTTACTTTGCCTTTAAGCTTATATTTTTTATCACATTTTATGATGATTTGACAGAAGTATGACACATAGACTGTGCAAATTGTCTTAAGTATCCATAGGTTATATCAGAAAATATTATATAGTAATAGTAATAATAATATAAATTATATTTATGTGATTTTGTTTTAGTGTAACAGTGGTAGTGTAACCTACCTTTTGTAAAACTACTGGTTAACAAATGTATATGCTGAAATAAAACAGTAGGAAAAAAAATCAAGTTATTTGATTGGTCACTATATGGATGATCTTCACTCCAATGAAAAATTGTACAGTCAAAAGGAGAGTATTATCTTCATGTAGGTAACATCCTAATTGGCTGTCAAACCTAGGTACTCACTGGGCTAAATCAAAAGTCTGTCTACCTAGCTGATATCCTGTTTTACTCAAAAGTTAATACATTGCAATCCTAGAAGGGATTCTCTTGTGCAGATAAATAGATTTCCTAAGTCAAACAGAATAACCCCAATGTGGCTTGATATGACATTTGGACTGTGGCTGCTTGTACTTGCTCTCTCAGTGTGTCCTCTATAAGGAAAGTATTTCCACCATGGGTTGATCCCCAGAAAACACATTGCGAACAAAGTATTCAACAGTAAACATTTTTTTCTTCATATGTTTAGAATATAATAGTTTGACTATAAACTTTGTGGAAGGTTCAATAGGTGTGTGCAAAGTAAACTATGAAATGTGTTTTTCTACAGAATAACATGGACATATCAAAAGTTGTATATTTTATGTTTCATATATTGTAAATACTTTATATGAAACAGTTACTAACATTACTAACATTTACTAACATCTAAGCAATACTAAGGTTATTTTACATATGTCATACCTTAGTTTGTTTAAACACCCACTTTGCAATCGATTGAGAAGTAATTCTTTAGATATACTAATATCAAATCAAAAGCCATTGCAAGATATTGAAAAGGATATCATATTTCTCATAATTAAGGGAAACTAAAATGCTATAGCACATGCTCAATGCTATACTGTAGAAGTGTAAGATTGCTTTTACTGCCTGAAGCAACTCTATCTAATTTAAAAAAAGCAGTTTTCCATGTAAGAACTGAGTAATTTCAGACTGAATCCACAAGCACCTCAGTACAATATTTCACTTATCTTTCAGCTGATGTAAACATTGCTGAAAAGTAATTTACAATCAAATTAAAAATATTTGACTAATCATTAGTTGTTAATTGGATGCATCTGAATGTGATTTAGTATATCAATATTATATGAATATAAAAAGAAACATAATTCTATCAGCCACCCTTTCAGACCTGGTCTGTATGTGCTGGCATGGAAGTGTGCTGTTGTACAGCTAATAAACCTATAGATTTTCTGTCAAAGTAGGAAATACTTAAATTAGTCATTGATCAAGTCTTTGTGAGTGTAACATTTGTACACAAATTAAACATTTTAATTGGTAACTATGGTACATACAGTGAGGCATTGCATTTAAATAGTCTTACCATTTCCCAACAGAAATGTCTAAATCACAGCAAACCTAGCTTGGCCCATTGAGGTTTGTCACACAATGAGACAATCCTCAAAGTGTAGTCATTGACCTGTGTTTACATTTCAGGCCATTGATAAAAACATAAAAATTATTTTATGAATGATTTTTTTCATCAGTGAGATGGAATGTACACACCACTCTCTCAGAAGGTAAAATGAGAACATGGTGACTCATCATCATGTTGTGGTTTACACTAAAAACAATGAATGGGTTTCATGATAAACAAGAAAACCCATTTATTTGTAGTGAAGCCGGCAGGCAGCTTGACAGTTCTGCCTGTTTTTTAGAAAAAATGCTCAATCACTGTAGGCCTACACTGACCCCCCAATGATCCTCCGGAGCACATTATCTAAATTCCATGTTATTGTATATAGAAGATAGCAGGATCATGATATGAACTGCACCTTCTAACTATCTGGCAACCCGTTTAGGTTAAATGCTTATTAATATCAGCCTTCGATATTTTCCAGGTTGCACAATGTATACTCCTTAATTACTGAACTACTCCTATACATTAATATGCCCATTTGTGTGCCTAAAAATATGTTTAAGAGCCCCAAGTTTTTATCCACAAGAAGAACACTAAGCACTCATCTAGCTTAAAAGGCTTTTGAGAATAATTTTCTATTTCAGTTTTTACAAGCAATGAAAAACAAAACCTAATAATACTTACAAATATTTAAAACATTTTAATGCTTTACATCTGGCTTTAGCTTTGCCTGTAATAGGAAATCAATACATTATTTTATTGGGGTATAGTAAGGTTTTGGCAAGCCCATGCAGATTTACAATACTAGATTCAAAAACAATCATTGTGCATTTGATGATATCTGAGAACAGGCACAACAGGAGAACAATATTTTCACAGGGGAGTTCAGCGCAAATACTGTCCAAGGTTGATATGTTGCTACCGATAGTGGTCGTAGCTGTGTACAGTTTAATTGCAAACATTCAATAAGATTAACTGGACTGAAAGGATAACAGCAGCAATGCATGGAACAGAAGTAATGTAAATCACCCTGCAAATACCTCCTCCCAGCAGCTGTTGCACACTGTAGTACACACAAATAGAAAAAAGGTAATTGAAAAATGTATTGGGAGCCAACTTCACAGGGAGATGGGGACACTGAACAAGCTTTCATTTTGTTTGGAGTTCAGCTTTAAAGCCCAACTTCAGGCACAGTAAACTTACTGCAGGAAATATGCAGATATCAACAGATTTGACACTGGCCAGAGCTGTGAGGACCCTCATATAACCCCACCCCCTCCAGTAAATCCTTAGTTTTTCATTAGTGGCCACAGTTGACGGGTATCTCCTCTCTACTAAGGGAACTTTGTAATAGTTAACCACCTTTTTTTATTAACAATTCTTCTATCAAGTTCTTGACTGCATCCATCCACAACAGCTACCTCACAGCTTCTGGATCGTTATCCCATGGCTGTGGCTTTGGGGACTGTAACTGGACCCTGCTGGTCTGAAGGATCGGGTCTTTCCTGTAATGTTGTTTTAGGCACTGGATCCTGCATTTTGCAGCCACCTTGGCACTTGGTGCAATGCATTAGGTTAGCCACAGGCAGCAATACAGGTCCACGGCAGTGGAAAATACACATGTTGTGACCCATTCCCTGAAAACCCCCTTCTGGAGGAGGGAGTAGAAGATGCCACATAATCCCTCACTGGTCCATGTGGATGTCTCTCTCACTGGCAGGGGGGATAAAGACCTCATGGGACTTGTAGTTCCACAACAGCTGGAGTGCCAAGTTGCCTACCCCTGACTTAAAGCCTTACTATCTCCTTCAACCATTGCTGGCCTGCCACCTTTACAAGCTTCTTCTATTGTTGCTGCCCTGTAACAATAATCTCCTGCCACCGCTTCTAGCCTGCCAGCATTACCATATCCTCTACAGCCCTGTTCTGGTGCTCTAGCACTGCAAAGGATACACATATACTTTTTCCACAGCTGGTCCTCTGCTGCAATTTGGGTAATCATTTGAAAGATCAGTTCTGTTTTGCACCCCAAAGTTTGCATTGGATTTTGGTGAACAGACACTGTCAAAGTGCCACACATAATGTTTCTGCAGCTGATCCCCAGCTGCAAAATTTTGGTAACTTTTACTGCAGGGTCAATACTGCATTGCACCTTGACATTTGCAGTTTATTCTGGTGATCAGGCACTGTCAAGGTGCCACAGATAATGTTGGTCTATAGCTGCGGAAATCTATTGTGTTTGCTGCAGGCTAACTTATATTCTGTGTCCTTATAGTTGATGGCCAATTCTAGAACAAGAATAATTGTGACTATTGTCTCTTTGAAATAGTGTACTGTAACTGCAATTTGTTTTCCAAAACTAAATGAGGGGTATGGTTTATCCAATGAGGCCTAAAAAAATTGTAGAAATAATACATATGCCTACATATGCTGTGTGTATATTTCTTTTTAATCTGACATTTAATCATATTTCTTTTTTAATCTTCACTTTTTTTGGCCCACCAAAGCTAAATAGGGAATGGGTTTTAGGTAATAAGGCCTGCAAGAAATTATAGAAGTGCATCATATGCTGTGTGTAGCATGTTGCTTTTATTTTATTTGAACAATTTAAACTTTTCATTTTTTTGTCTTACAAAGCAAAATGAGGAATGTAGTTTAGACAATGAGGCCTATAAGAAATTGTAGAAATTCTATAGTGTATATGCTCTGTGTAACATACTACTTATATTTTATTCTAAAAAATAAAATTGACATGGGGACATATACCAATATGAATGGAATATAAAAAAAACACAATTTTTCAGGGAAACAATGGGGTCCTTTTAAAAGAAACATTTTTTTTTTTTTACAAACACCAGTCATTTAGTGGTGGTAGCACTGCACAACCAGCTTCAACTTGTAAACAAACCAGATGGGGATCTGTGATTCAGTAGTGACAGTACTATTGTCACTAAATGAACAAACTGGCAGGGGATTTTGGTTAATGTCATTGACCAAATATGGTTATGACCACGTTTAGTCAATGCTATTATCCAGGATTCCCTGCCAGTTTGATAAAATACAGCAGCTGGCCAGAGATCTGTCATTTGTGACCCGAGTAGAGGCTAATAATCATGATTTACTAAGGATATACAAAGCTGGACAATGTGATTGAAATTAGATTTGCATTGAGGGACAGTTTAAATATTTGGGGGCATAAGTAACAAGGGGTACTTTGTACACAATACTCATTCCTCTCAGGATGGGTGGATAGCTAGGAGACTCCTAGATTCTGATAAGCCCCACCCACCAAGATCCATATGCCTTTTGCGAAACAGGATGTGGGGATGAGGCCCTTGTTGCTCTAACATGGGGACTGACAAGGTGTCTTGTCTGGGGGGGACTTTTCTGCTCACCCTTTGCAAGGTACCCTCCCACTATTAAAAGTGTGTGGTATAGTTCAGAAGTGGAGTATGCATGCTCACTGCCCCCTCCTTTTTAGCATGCCTTTATAAGGGTCTGATATAAATTTTAATTGAGGGCCACCCACCATTTTTAAGGGACAATTTACATTTAAAAAAGTAAAAAAGTTGTGAGGTTCATCTCTAAAATCCAAATCATACCTTTATCTAGACATGCAGCCTGGGTGGCCAAGAAAGGCAGGGCAGCAAGAGAAGCCCCCCTTTCTTGAAACAGACACTTGCACATGCTCCATGTTGATGGGGATAAGGACCTCAATGATCATGTTTTACATTTCCACTGCAGGATGAAATATCCCCATCTGGCTGCTGTATATCAACATACCAGTATACCAGTCAGGGATCCTGGGTGACATATTCCTGCTGGGATCCTGGTTTATGTCTTGACCATATATGGTCAAGACGATATTGGTTAGTGACGTCAGCCAGAATGCCTGGCTGGTTTGTTTACAAACATCAGACAGCCAAGGATCTCAAATTCATCGTTAGTGCTACCACTGCATAATGACAATTCCCTGGGTGATGTTTGTTTACAGACATCAGCTGGGGTTTCAAGTGAGTGAGCTGGCAAAATATTTACTGAAATTTGAACAGCTTGGGTTCAGGTTGAACCATGTAAACCAGTGCCAGAATCTCATTCAAAGTAACAACCATAGTGATAACTAGAACTAGCCAGAAAACATTTGTATGACATTTTTTACCTTGTCACATGTTCTTTGCAATGTAATGATTCCAAAATATAATGTAGCCATATTATCATTTAATTGTGCAATATTTACTTTTTCTGTATCTGTAGAACTCTGTTTAAGCTTTTAACACAGAAAAACAGATGATGGGTAATGTTACCTGATCCAGACAATGTGCAGGCAAACCTGATTTGTGATATACTTTATAAATGCAGTGAATGCCTCCTTAGTGGCTGTGCACTGGTTTACAGATACCTGCAACGTTACCACTACTTAGATTTGAGAATAAAAGCGGGGCAAAACAGCTGGAAACATTGCTGATGAATAACATGACAGGGGATTTTTATTTAGAGTGGGGGGGGGTTAAAAGAAAATATTTTGCTGGGGGATTTTCTTGGTGGGGGAAAGGGAGATGGTAACCAGGGTAGTTGCGCTAGGATATATTTACAGAAATTAACCAGCTGCAGCAATATCTATCAACGTGATCAAGTGTAAGCCGGGGTGCTGCGCTTGGTTGTGTGTGATCCACCACTTTAATTGGTCTTTAAGTTGTGTGAAAATGTGAAAATATCACAAACACATAATCCCCGATCATAATATTTACCTTCCTTTTTTCGACTTGTATTTTCAGTATACAGCCGCAATTAGGATTTGATCAGCGGAAAGGGAGATGGGTTACTTGGTGGAAAATAGTTTTGCTTGGTGGGGGGAAGGAGATTTTTGCCTAGAAGGAAGATGTTTTTGCCTGTTCCCCCTTCCCTTCGTTAGCTGTCACGGACATCGACGTCACCGGACTCCTCCCCCTTCCCTTCGTTAGCCGGCGGAGCCACTTGGGGAAGGGGTGATGTCGATGTCCGTGACATTACCGGATCGCCGACGGGACTCCCATAAGCGGGCGGAGAGGTGAGTGTTTTCATTAGCGATCAAAATAATTTGAATCGATCAAAAAGTTTAACCCTACTGGAAATTAAGGATTTTTTTTCTTGGAGGTAAGGGAGGGGGTGGTGGAATTTTTGCTTGGGGAGGGTTTGTTTTTTGCTTGGAGGAGATAGGATTTTTTTCTTAAGGAGAGAATTTTATAGCCATGGAGGTTGGGGG
>NW_017306906.1:917092-930275 GCF_000935625.1 Nanorana parkeri | reverse complement strand
TTAGCGAATGCCTGCTTGGGGCATAGAATGGATTTATGTCTGAAAGGTCAAAAGTGTGCAGTGTGCAGTGTGCAGCACAGCATACAGAGTTTAGCATACAATGTACATTACATACTTCTAACTACCATGATCTGTATGCTGTGCTGTGTGTTACATACTTCTGATAGCTATATTATGTATACTGTGCTGTATGTTACATACATGGTCAATGAACTCTATAAGCAGTGCTCTAAGATGAATAGTTAGGATTAATATATTCTATACATTGGGCTGTATATTATATTCTCCTGATCACAACACTCTGTATGCTGGACTGTGCATTGCATAATCATGAGCATTGCTCTCTGTATGCTGGGCGGAAGTTTACATGAACTCTGCACTTTGCATAGTGGGCAATACGTCACTCCAAAGCCCTGTACTCTGTACACTGAGCTGCTTGTTACGTACTCCTGACAGTGCAATTTATATCCTGGACTATATGTTTCATACTTGACCTATGCACTCAGTATGTAATATATTTCTTACCCTTGTACTCACGCCTTGCTCTCCTTAAGGTGCCCAAGGGTGCCTCAGGTATTTTACCATTATAGTAAAACACATGAGTAAAACTCCCTTGCATATGTAAATTAAATACAAGAAAATTACTCCATGTAAATAAATTAAACTGTCCCATGTTCCCACTTTCCTCCATAAAAAACGATTTGCTGCCATATAACATGTCAAGCCCATGACTCATGATTGTCTCTTCCCCTGCCACCATCAGCTAAGTGATTGACTTTTTTCTTCTCTTACTATTATTGCTCAATTGTATTTATTCATTATGTCAAGGTTATTATTGCCAGTTTGTACTGTTGATATTATTTATGCTGAGGATCTAGGACTGACTCTGGGGGAATCCAAAGGATTTCTTGCAGGAATGTTATGTTAGATATGATTCTCATGATATAGGGTTTTTCATCTGTTTTGTTTTTAATTGATTTCAAATTACTTTGACTATATGCTTATATGGTAATATAGATTGTGCTTTAAAGTATAGTCATACTAATTGTGTGCTTACACATAACATATCTAGTTAATTGATAACTATTTAAATGATAACTATTTAAATGCATCGCCTACTAGTTTATTTATATATTGTATAGCTTCACTAAATGCTACAATAAGCTCATATAGAAACATAGATTAAACCTTTAAAGTTGCCTCATAGGCCTCATAGGCTAATATATCTCAAGGATGAAGTACATCATTTTATAGGTTATGAACTTCTTTTAAATTTAAAAAGGATCTTACATTTTTCAAAGTTACAGCCCAAACAGACATAACTATCTAAAAAATATATTTTTTCAAAAAATAATGAGTCAGATTGAGGTGCTGCTGCTGCTGCTGTATTTAGGCCAAGCAATAATGTAAACATTGAAACAATCAATTACACAGTTAACATACTGTATGTGATGCCAGAATATGATGCTACTGATGGTGTCCATGAGAATTGTTCTGTTCAATAATACCACATAAAGCGTACAGACATCTCAAAACCATAAAATTGAAAGGGTTGAACACATAAAAAGTAGGACTCTCTCCTCACTGTATGGTATTTAAAAAACAAATCATTGGTACATGTCACCAATAGCAGTGACCAGCTCCCCATTCACTTTGACAATCCCTTGCCTATTAGACTTGAAAATGGCCAGAATTGATTTTCAAGATTCATCCTTCCCCAATCAATGGATTTGAAAATAAAGTTTGCAATTTTATGATCTTACACTCAGTTTGATAAATGGCCTGCAAACCAAACCCAGGCCAATTTGATCATTACTACTTCCTGCATATTTCACCACCTATGTAGCTTAAACCGGAAAATATGCAATGCAGTATAGTGACATTTGCACTGTACCATATTTAATGATCATATTTTTTTTAAACAAATTTGTATTTCAACATTTATAAATAAAGATTGTGTGTTATGTCTAGTGAGGAGATGCATGGGGATTTGTGCATTTTTTAACACAGCTCCAGTTTTATGGGACAGCATTGCTAGTTCACTGGTTGTTTTATTTTTTGACTGGAAGAAATTTGCCTTAGAATACAGGATGGCTCAGACAAGAAGATCTGTTGCAACCACATTATATTTGTAGATTATGTTGGTGTTATTGCTAGTCTTATGAATTTAAGGAAGAATTAAAGCATAAAAATATTTTCAGTGAATCTCTTTAACTACTGTGTCTAACTGTATGATTTAAACCAACCTTGTACAGCCACCTTGCACACAGTAGTCATGACTGCTCATGATAAATATCTGGATCTGACTTGTGCCATCTGGCTGTGCCTTCCATTACAAGCAAAATAAAATGTACCTTAAAGCCTTTTCCTACTTGCTGTAAACATTTTGAGCACATATTTTATTCTTCCAATCATGTCTATGGGAAAGTGACATTTCTATAGCCAGAATTATGAATGAGCAGGCATTGTCACAGTGAATGGGACAGAATCTTATCTGACTGGCAGCAGAAAATAATTATTACTGGCAGATGGAACTCCCCCTTCACTCACTGGGAAAATGTAAATTTTTGTTGCATACAGCCGGAGGACAGAGTGTTCCACAAATAGGATGAGGATACAAGTGTGTCATTCAGACAAGACACAAGTTTAGGGCAAGTAATAATCAGTTTGGCTTGTGACAAGATAGAGGAATAACATTGTTGAGCCATGACAGATAGAAATGTCTCTTCTGTTTTCTTTTAATTAAAAACTGTTGAAATATTTTACATTGCAAGGGGAGGAAAGGGATCACTACTTCAGGTACATTATTTATGATATGTTATAATATACTGAAATCACTCCTGCTTTTAGATAGACAGGCAAGGTTACATACTTCTGTATATTAAAGTGGGTCTTGCATGAACAAATAATATTCTAGCAGTATAGTCTACGTTACCCACTCCACTGTGTTAAAAGAAATTGATTATTTCCTGCCTTCCTTCATTTATACCTTCCATCCTTATATGTTATTATATACTGAAATCACCACTGCTTTTAGATAGACAGACAAGGTTACATAATGCTGCTTAATAACATTGGGCTTGAATGAAAAAATAATATTCTATCAGTATAGTCTACATTACCTACTCTACTGTTTTAAAAGAAATGTATTCCATGAAAGTACATTTTAATAAAACATGTCTTCATTTTTAAGAAGGGTAGATATGACATATGGAATAAGATCATTTTCATGTTTATGCTTTCCAGCAAGTGAAGCTCAGGGCTCCTGTTCACATGGATAATATTTGAATAGCTGATGTTCATAGTATAAATATGAAGGAGTGGAGTCATCCTTCCACTCTCAATCTGTGATCTGCAGAGTTCCGTGCAGAGTTTCCTCTAAAGAGAAAGAGCTAATAGAGCTTTAGATAACAGATACTGCTTTTAGGATGTTCTCAAAAACCTCTATCATTGGCGCACCCAGTTTGAAATGGTTATATATAAAATATTTGATATCAATAATAAACTTTAAACAGTTGTTCATGCCAGACTGGCAATTACATTGCTTTTAGTAACCTTTACTGCATGCACTGTGGACAAAGGAGTTGGTGAGATCCTCAGGATAAATCGCACATTCTAAGGGGATATCTCTACCTCCATTCCTCCATCAAAAATTACTTTGCTAATTCAGAGCTTGTGGATGGTGATATTCGAGGCAAGATGGCATCGGACCCTGACTCTCCTCCATGGCCTATAACACTTCTGGTCTGAAAATCCCATGGACACACCACAGAGGCCTCTCCAGCATGCTCATGTTCCTCACCAAGCTGTCTTGGATTAACCCTACATGAGCAGTCCCATGATATGAGACCTAAACTGCCAGCACAAGCCAATGCTCTGACAACTGAGGGGTACAAGAGCACCTGGGGAACTCTCACAGGGGACTCTGTTTGGTCCACCCCAAGTCCTGAGCACCACAACCATCTTACCCCTCTGTGTGCGCAACTCTTGGCCTCTCCACCACACAGCCCAAAGTTACCTCCAGATACTGGAGATCTCTACTGTATCTCCCAACAGGCCCAACACTCCCCATCGTCATCATTGGCATTAACCCCAGAAAGAATCCCTAGGCATCAATGGACACCTAGATCCAGGGACTATAGCTCCCAAAGTGCCTATATTCCCAGCCACATTGAAGAGGAGATCTGGGTGAGACACTACTACTCCCAACAGACAACTTAAGCTCCTCTTCATCTCTGGGGGTACCAGACTTTTCTGAGAACAACCATCAGCCCTGTGCTCGTACCCCCAAAAACCTCAACCCACAGGCCTCTGGAAACACCCTTTAAACATAAATTTAGAATAAACTACTGTTTTCATTCGCCCTCAGACACTGAAAAGGACAATGCCTCTTGGAGAGCATGTATTAAACATATTCCTAACAAAAAAGACTTTCATCTTTTGATTAAAGAAGTCAGGGATCCAACAACTGACCCATCAATTAGAGGGTGTTGATGAGGAATTGCAAGTTACTAAGCAAGAAGTTGATAAATTAGAATCTCAGTTTATCAAGCAAGTCACCACTATTTGTGAACTTCATTTACAATCTTAGAATCAAAGGTCTCTCTGAGGCCACTGGTCCTGAGGATCTCCACAACATATTGCAAACCATTTTCAACAATATTTTTAGGCAAGCCCTCTACTAATAAAATAGAGATTGACTGAGCCCACAGAGCTCTACATCCGAGGGGCTCCTCTTCAAATCCAAGATATGCAATTTCTAGAATCCATTACTAAGCTGTCAAGGAAGAAATCATACACAAAGTTTGCAACATACAATCTCTTAAACTAGATGGGGCACCCATCCAGATTTATCCTGATTTATCCTGGGTTACCTTAGAGCAACAACATCTCCAGCCACTCTTAAGTATTTTACGGGAGAATAATATCCCATATCACTGTGGATTTCCTTTTAGTCGCAATGCTAGAATGGATGGGAAAAGTGCTTGCTTGTACAATGCCAACAATTCAAATTGGCATTGTTTGCCAATGGTATTATACTTACACTAACTAAACCCCTTATGTCACTACCCTATCTTCACCAAGAACTCTCAAGTTATTCAGAAATGTCTGGCTATAAATTGAACACTGGGAAAACAGAAGCCCTCTCTATAAATATATCACCATCAACTGTCTCTACTTTACAACTCTAGTTTACAATACTTTTTGCATCCAAACAATTGGATGGTCTTACTTTGCCAAACATTTTCAACTGTAGCCACCCAATTGAGATAACTACCCTCTTTGGTGCTCTATTTCAGCTGTGAACCAGATGGGCTGAAATTAAACAGCTATGGCTGACCGCTATACACTCTTACTCTGTTTTATGCTCCTCTGAAACACATGTCCTTTATTCTACCCTTCTCGCCTTGATATGTACAATACAAAAATTGTAATAAATGTAAATTCTTTCATGGCTTGGCCTCAGAAAAATCTTTCCTAACTTCTATCTTACATACACCGTGTTGAGTTTATCTTGGACCTGAGCTTGGAAAACCCATCCTCTATTCCAATTTAAAGATATAATTGACAAGACTTCTAATATTTTACTCTTATTTCTTGTCTTACAAGAGAAATGTGACTTACCATCTAAAATACTTTTCCCCTACCTAATAAAACCCTACATTCCACAAACACACTTTATTTGAGACTATTTGTAGTAATATCCCCTCTTCTAAGGGTTTGATATATATCATATACAAAGAGAACTGGTACAAGTGTCACAATTCCAAGGATTTGAGCCCACAGGTGAGCAGGGGGTGTGGAATCCCCCAGGGCAAGGGGTTTAAGGGCTGCTGGCATTCTGTCAGGGACCCCCCTCATGGAAGTTTGTTCTTAGCTGCATGCTGACCCCAGGTCGCAATCCCTTGGTTCACCCTGCTCAAAGTGTGCCAGCACTTGCAAAGGTAAGATGGCAACAAAGAAGATGGAGATCCAGAAGACATGGCTGGCAGTGGACAGATGTTATCAGGATAACTAAGCTGAGTCAGTACACAAAACGTCAGTCCAAGAAAAAGCAAATCAGTAGCAAAAGCACAAATGAGTGCATGGGGGCAAAAGGAGTGTTGCTCAGGCAAAGGGAGCTGGTCTGAGCAGAATGTAAATAAGGAGAGAGATGGGAGCTGGAAAGGAAGTAGCCAAGAAGCAAGGTATATTAAGCATCAGGTCAGGTGGGCAACATCCATAGCTAGCTCTGTGCAGCAAGAGCAGAAAAAAAAAGCTTGTAAAACCACAGGTACCAACAGACCCACAGCAGCAAAAGAGGTAAGAACAACTACAAGCCTATGAAAGCACAGGTAACAGATCAGATGCTGCTGCTGATCAGTTACAACCAGTGGGACACCCCAGAATTTTTAAATTCCATTTATCCAAATATCTCCCCTAGATTTTGGTGATGTGACTTGGGTCTGGGATCCCTATTGCATAAATACTGGTCCTGCCCACGTATACAACCCTTTTGGAGGATGATTAAAAAAATTAATTATCACCTAAAACAAAAAAGTAGTATTGGTTTAACCAGTGAATAAGCACATGCCAACATTAATATTGTATTTACAGTAATTACATGGTATTGTATTTCCAGACATATCAGAAGAATGTTTGTGATTTAAAAAAAATCAATATTGTTATTTAAATTAATTAGTAAAGTAAAATTAAAGAAATAGAAAATCTATCTACACAGCTTATTGAGCCAAGTTTTGTGAGCATTGCATATGAATTCTGGGATGGACATAGCTGGCATGCAAATTAGTTTGCATTTACTCAAAATAATAGCAACTCATTACATTTGAAAATCATTCCATTTTTATCATAGCTTTTTGGACAAAATACTTAAATTGTCACTAAAGCTTCTTGAATGATTTATATACATAGTAATTAGCCTTTTAATCATTGAACCTTCATGTAATGAAATGTTTATTCTAAAAATGCACCTTTTTAAAGTTTGCATTTGATGTTTGGTGTTTGCTATCTTGGTGTTATAGGGATGAGCAGTTTCTAGCACTAGAGTAGAATTTTTTACAGACCGTTGTGGGTGGATACGTTGGATACTCAGTTTTAAACCTGTAACTAATAATACTAAAGTGCTGTAGATGAGGTCAGACACTGGAAATATTCTGAAAAGCTTTGAAACAGTGCTTAGCAGTACTTCTCTATATAATGTAAAAGATATAGATATGGACTATCTTCAAGCAAATAGGGTTCTCTCTGTTGGATTCAGTTTATAGTTTTTGTCTACTCCCTAAGGTATTGTATGTCACTTATAAATCACATTGGCTTTACAATAAACCAAAGTAAAAATTATATTTTATGTGAAAAAGCTGATAATAATGTTCACAAATAAGTTTGGATAAGTGTCAATACATTCACAACAAAAATATATTTTCATATTTGCAGAGCATTGCTGTTCAACCTACTACTCAATGCTACCAGTTATTTTTGGCTAGGGCTCATTAACACATGTGTTAATGACCTGCAGTGTGTTGCCCAAGGAGTGACCGCCTGATGTGCCTGATTAGGCAGCTGAGGCTGCCTGATTCTGTGCGGCGTGGCTCGCCGCAACCACTCCCCCCCCTGTGAGGTGCTGCACAAGGCAAACGCCTTGTTTGCCTTGAGTGGATACGTCCCGAGCTAAAACCCATAGGAAACAATTGTTTTCTATGTGTCCCAGTCACACCACAATGTGGGTGTGATGGACAGAATGTTGTGCTGTGATAAAATGCAAGCATGCTGCATTTCATCGCAGCATGTTTGCATGCCTTTGACTGCTGTATGGGCTATTGTGAACAGCCGTATAGCAGCCCTTTGGTTCGGCTGAACTGAAGGGTTCCTGCAGCCAAAGCGAGTAGAAGGATTAGCTGAACATTCAACTAAATCCTTAGGCTCTTTAGTGAGTAACCCCACCTGCTTTTTCTGTTCTACAATTAAGTAATAGAACTATGGGGTCTATTCACGAAGCAGCCGAAGGATCTAGCCGTAGCTTCGGGCGATCCTTCGACTAGCTTCGGCCCCAGGTCCCCTTCGGTTCTGCAGAACTGGGCTGCTGTACGGGCTATTCCCTATAGCCCGTAAGCTCCCGAACTTAGCCGAGCGTCTCAGTCGAGCCGAAGGCATATGCTTCGGCTCGGCTGAGCAGCGCTGAAAGCCGAAGCTGGCCAAGCGGCCGGCCATTGGCCGGCCGACAGCCTGCTTCTGACAGCTGGGTGGAGCCAGCCGTGATCTTATGGCTGGCTCCGGTCACTTGCAGAGAGATCAGCGTCCCAGGTTACCAGCTAACCAGGGACACTGATCTCCAGACAGCAAACTCTCCCGGGCGCTCCGGGAGTCTCCCGCTCCTGACCACCCAGGAGAGAAACACTGCTTTTTCTTTTTTTTTTCTTTATTCTGACACGGAGCCTTGTCAGAATAGAAAAAAAAATGTTTGCCCATAGGAATGCATTGCTAGGGCGGGTGCTATGCTAGTTTACTATTGGCTATTGCAAATTGAAATAGCCAATAGGAATCTAGCAATGCATTCCTATGGGCAAAACAAATATTTTTTTTTTCTATTCTGACAGTGCTTCGAAAAAAAAAAAGCAGTGTTTCTCCCCTGGGCGGCCGGAAGCGCGAGACTCCCGTAGCGCCCGGGAGAGTTTTTTTTTCTTTTTTTTTGACGGCAGCAGAACCGCCGGCCAATAGAAAGCTATTTTACGGAGCTAGCTGTCATTGCTAGCTCTGCACAATCGTTTTCCATTTGTACTGCACTTCAAGTCGGTCTTTCACTTGGCTGCCTACGGCAGCTTAGTGAATAGACCCCGTTGTATTCCTATAACTATTCTCTTTGTTAACACATATATACAGCAGAAAAACTGATTAGTTCATTATGCTACTTCTATACAGAAGATTGCAAGAGATTAAAGTCCAGTGCAGGTACTGATACTGTTTGCATTTAAAAATATGTTTATTATTGTAGTATTGATTACAGAGCTGCATTCATTTTGTATTATATATAAACCTGGTGTTAAGTTTTAAAAACTCTTCTGCATTTTATGTAAAATGTGTCAAAACAGGATAAAAATATCCAAAGGTCCTTCTCTATGTAAAGGGTCATGTGACCCAAAAGTCATATTTCAGCTACAGATCAGGTATATTGGGCTGCCATATGTTGTCTTCTCTTATCTCTTGTAGCCCCAGTGGTAAAATCTGCTCAGCTTTGCCCTGACCCTCTTCTCCTCTTTTGGTGTTGTCATCAAGTTTGGACTGACCCAAAATCTCATGTTGCATTCTCCATAATATAAACTCAATTTAGAGATCTAATCACTGGTGTCAATGAGGGATATATAATAGTTATTTTTATAGTTTTACCTTAACATCTATTAACAAAATGAAATACTAGTTTGACCATTTAATAATGTAAAGCCCGACTCTGGACACAAGACAAAAAAAACCTTGCAATGGGGCGCCCTCACACTTTAGGGGTTAAATGTTTGCTAAATTTAGGTGGTACAAGAAGAGGACATATTACTTGCAGAGGGGTCCCACAGCAAGGGTTTCTTTGTGTCTCGTGCCTACAGTTGGGTTTTGCATTTGGTGCAGTTATACTTAAGATAGGTCCCATGACCAGCAACCCCCACTCCTCACTATACTCACATGTCTCCAATCCAATGAGATATTGTACACTAGATTGCACAGTCTATGGACTTCTGAGTATGAGTTTTGTTTACTTAGAAGTCCACAGAAATAATTTAACAGGCAGCTTTGTGATCTAGTGAGCTACATCATGCTTGACTGGGGACAGCTAAGTATAAGACTGGGAGGGAGGCTTGGAATTGGGTTGGGCGGAGTGGCTACCATACAATTGTCACTTTGCTAAAGGAGCAGTTAAACTTTATCTAGTTCAGCTCTCACACCTGCACACTTCCCATGGATCAGCCCAATTGTTAAATTTCTGCTATGGGCATGTTTATTCTGCAATAACTTTTTCATTAACTAAAGTGGACCTTTACACTAAAAATCACATCAGCATGCTGATTTAAAATCATCTTTCATTCATTAGTTAAACAAACTTGTTTTTCACTACTTACAAATAGAGTTTATATACCTTCTGGTCCACTTTTGGCACAAATGATGTAATGTGCCAACGTGTTGCATCCTGAGAAGGTTACATCAGCAGATCATTGCTGGGAAATCTCATCTGTAATATCATGAGATCTCAGGGAAAGGCATTTTCCTCCCCTGAGATGATGTGCATGGTCCTGGTAGCATGTGCCAGAGTTCCAGGAAGTAAAGGGGAAGCTAGTAACCTGCCCTTAGTTAACATGGTCACTGTCAGAAGACTGGGAAAGAAAAGAGAAATAAGGTATGCAAAGAATACAATATTATGCTGCAGACTACAATATATAGTATACTAAATACTGCAAATATCTAGAAGTATCTGTTTGTAGATTGCCATTACTAAACAGTTCTGAAGGTGTGCTTGTTTGGTATTTTAAAGATATGGGTAAAATTTCTCTTTAAGATAACAAAGTAATACATATTTTTTTCGGACAAACAAGGCTTTCTTTCGATATTGTCTTGCAAAAACTATTTATTTTTTATGCAATCCATAGGCAAAAGCATGAGAAAAACAAAAATCATCAGTGTTTAAAAAAAATGCTGTAGATAAAAGAGTATATGTTATTATATGATTTGTCCTGTTTAAAATGAAACTAAAATTATTTACAAATGAACACATTTCTGCTTTTTTTAATGCAACACCTAGTTTAATAATGAACAAAATAAATGAAACTAATACAAATGATATCACATTTATATATTAATGGTTAGAAAATTAGCAGTAAACTAAAAAAAGGGAAAATAGTTAAGATGAAAAAGGGAAGAAACGTTAATTAGGGCTGATTAAATAAGAACACATTTTATTTAAAAACATGTTGTGTTTACTTGTCAGGTTGCTTTAACTGATATCATGTAGATCGAAGCTCATTGCTTTGATCAGCTTTTGAATGAAACAAAATAGACCTTGTATCTTTCACAAAAAACGTGCATTACATCATGTCAACACTGTGTCAGATGGCTCACTTTTTGACAGCAGCAGTTCTTTAGCTTCTGTATTTACGTAGAAACTCTTGGCTATTATTTTGAAAGCCATGGATTCTGAGGAGGGGAACAGCAGAAGGTCAGATGGTCAGGACATATTGCATATGCACTGTGTACTTCTATGATGATTTTTAGGATTTCTGTAGTGTCCACAACTAGTTAAGTTTAAATGCTAAATAAAAATATGCTGTAAATAAAATGATTTGTTATAAAATAGTGTTGTTTCTGTAGGTATTTCTTCCAGTAATGTTGTGAAAAATAACATAATAAAAAAGCAAATGATTTCCTAGTTGAAGCATAAATCTTCAGTGATAAATAGTTCCATATTTTAACTATTACATTTATTGCTTCAGAACATAATTAGTTTATAAAAAAAGCAAGAAAAAGAGCTTTAAGTACTCATTTTAATTAAATATATTTATAATTTACATAACTGCATTATGATGTTTTCAAATAATATTTTTGATTGCCTATTTGCTTAAGGAAATTTTATGAGTTTTATACTAGAAAGAAATAGTTTGCTTCTAGAAAGTAATTCTAATTAAATTTTTTTGCACACTAATTTACAACATACTTAAAACACCTGTAATTTATATAAACTAAAACCACCATGTGCAATATATTTCTGTCTCATTAGTATTTACAGTTCTTTTTTATATTTGTTAGAAAGAAACCTTGCTTGAAAAAATATTTAAAGCCCATTTCCACCTGTACAGAGGTATTTTTAAAAAATCATATGCCAGCAGTGTACACAAAGAGGTGTATTCACGAAGCAGCCGAAGGATCTAGCCGTAGCTTCGGCTGATCCTTTGGCCAGCTTTGGCCTCAGGACCCCTTCGGTTCATTAGAACTGAAGGGCTGCTGTACGGGCTATACCCTATAGCCCGTACAGCTCCCGAAGTTGGACAAACGGCTCAGTCGAGCCGAAGGCATATGCCTCAGCTTGACTAAGCCGCGCTGAAACCCGAAGCTGGCCGAATGGCTGGCCATTGGCCGGCCGACAGTCTGCTTCTGACAGCTGGGCTGAGCCAGCTGTCATATCACGGCTGGCTCCGGCCACTTGCAGAGAGATCAGCGTCCCTGGTTACCAGTTAACCAGGGACACTGATCTCCAGACAGCAAACTCTCCCGAGCGTTCCGGGAGTCTCCCGCTCCCGGCCGCCCAGGAGAGAAACACTTTTTCCAAGAAAGGTTTACTCTGCTCTACAGAGCAGAGAAAAACTTTCCCTGCTTTTTTTTCTTTATTCTGACATGGAGCCATTGGCTGCAATCAGAATTAAAAAAAAAATGTCACCATAGGAATCCATTGCTAGATTTGTATTGGCTATCTCAATTTGCAATAGCCAATAGCAAACTAGGTATTGCACCTGGCCACTGCTGCTGTCAATCAGCAGAGGGGACCTGCAGTTCTCCATCAGGTCCCCTCTAGTGATTGACAGAGGCAGAGGGCGAGTGCAATAGCTAGTTTGCTATTGGCTATTGCAAATTGAAATAGCCAATAGGAATCTAGCAATGCATTCCTATTGCGAAATTGTGGTTTTTTTTGACGGCAGCAGAACCGCCTGGCCAATAGAAAACAGTTGGGCAGAGCTAGCTGTCACTGCTGGCTCCGCATAATCGTGTTCTATTTATTTTTTTGTACTTTTTAAACTATTTTTCTGTTCTGCTCGGTCCCACAGAGGGACCGAGCAGAACAGCCGAGCCAAATGCCGCTCAGCGGCATTCGGCTATTTACTCACTGCTGTTCGGCATCTATAAGTATAGACCGAACAGCAGCGAGTAGCCTGAAGGAGGTTCGGCTTAGCCGATCCAAACGTTGGATCGGCTGAGTCGAACTCCTTCTGCACTTCGGGTCGGCCAAACATGCTGTGCATGTTCAGCCGACCTGAAGCCACACAAAGCCACCAGATGTACGGATGATTTCAGCCGGTATACCAGCCTGAAGTGAATAGCCGAACAGCATTCGCGGCAGCTTAGTGCACAGACCCCAAAGTGTACATGAAGCATGCATATGCAGTTGCTGTATGTGAACACATAAACTTTTGTTAGCTTTCCTATTCATATCCTCATG
>NW_017306906.1:904398-917029 GCF_000935625.1 Nanorana parkeri | reverse complement strand
ATGAAATTGTACATGTATATATAATTACTGCCCCTCTACATTACCACAATAAATGCTAATCACGTAATCACTTACAAAGGTTGAAATGGACTTTAAAGATACTACTAATTTAGCTGTATGTAATGGCACATCCATATGTACTGTATGACTTTTGATTGATCAGTAGTATGAGATTAAAGCTACCCTTTCTCTATACAAATAATTTTCTATTCAGCCATACCAATAAAAAAAACCCCACACAAAACATACTCACTTTTCCTGCTGCCCATGCTGCTGCTACTTTGTGATGCAGAGGACTCTTCTGCTGAAGTCTGCACTAAAATGGACACTGGTAGTGTCAATCTCCATGGTCCCCTGCAGCTCTCACTGGTTCATCCTGCTGACTTTTGGTAAATTAAAGATAAAAAAAAGATATTTTCATTGTATCTCTTGGGAACATCATTCTAGAAAGAGAAAAATACAACCTTAGTACAACAGCCCCACAATATTTACTTGTGTTACTGTAAAATATTCTAACAGTTCAAACTTTTTTGTTACTCATTTTTAAAATAAACACCTTCACGTTGAATATGCGGTGAAATAAAATCTATTTCCAAGTATGTGTAGCTGATGGCATTGTGTTGGTATAATACCATGCATTTCTCTTACTCATCTGTATGAAGAGGAGATTATTACCATTGCCAAAGCTAGTGAAAGCAGTGCTCTGTTGATATAAAAATGTCAGAAAATGTCACTGCTAAAATATAAAGAAAGATGGATTACTTCACTAAACCTTCCCCTGCAGTGTGTGTGTGTGATATAAGCTGATATGTTAATTATAGAGACAGCAATAACAACTAATTTTAACATGTGTTTCCAGTGATGCTTAAAATATTGAATCAAATTTAAATATGCATAAAATATAAACGCAGATCTGGAGATAGAGAGACACAAACACATTTAATACAGAATTTAAAGTGCTAGGCAAGAAAATACCTTTATTCTTGACATGTAATCTTTTGTAAAAAAAATATCAAATATTTTGTTGCAAACAATACATTTTGACTACTATATACATCAAAGAGAAAATAACAAATGTTATTCTGTTTTTACATGTAAATTAAGTGCAATGTACAGTATATGCTAACATTTCAAATGAATGAAATGAAAATACTGCCTTTTTTTCTTATTCAGTTTGTGCTACTATCACCAATAGTGACTGTGGGAGAGGTAAAATATTTTTTGACACTGTCATTACCAGTTGTGTACTATTTTTATCATAAGGTCAATCCACGCAATCCAGTAAAATGCATAGATTGCATTGTGTGTGGTTGTAAAACTACAAAAAATATTCAATACCAAAAATTTGAAATAAGTGACCCTACATGTGTCACACAATATGTACTTACATGCGCATGTATATATGTGAATGAAGGGGTTGCAGTTTTTAAAGGAAGGTTTTTATTATTAAGTGAAAACAAAATCCAAACCCACATGGCCCTGTGTGAAAAAGTGTTTGCCCCTGTGTTAAAACATAACTTAACTCTGGTCAATTTCTCTAGCTACACCCAGGCCTGATTACTGCCACACTTGTTCACAATCAAGAAATCACTTTAATAAGACTTGACTGACAAAGTGAAGTAGACCAAAAGATCCTCAAAAGCTACACATCATCCCGAGATCCAAAGAAATGCAGGAACAAAGGAGAAAGAAAGTAATTGAGATCTATCAGTCTGGAAAAGGTTATAAAGCCATTTCTAAAGCATTTGGAGCGAACCACAGTGAGAGCCATTATCCACAAATGGCAAAAACATGGAACAGACATCATAAGGTGTCTATGGATGCTTCTCCAACAAAATCCAAAGCTAATCTAAGCTCATTCAGAGCCTTGATTATATGTTCGGTCTGTGCTGTTTCAATATTATCTGACCACATGCGAATTGCTTTTGCCACCGAAGTAAGCACAAATGTGAGTCTACAAGCATCCCCAGAGCTTAGATATATTCTTTTGAAGTCCAGATCTATTTTTCTGTCAGAACTATCCTTAAACGTCACCACATCATCCAGGTAATGTTACCTGATGTGCAAGATGCACAAATGCTGTGCTTATGCGGGGAGATGCTTCGAACATCTTTATATCTTCTGCAACGAATGTATAGACTTTAGAAAAGTGATTAGACAGGGGCGGTTTTTTTATACACTTTTTTATACTCTTCTAAGATGATTTATTTAATTTCCAACATCGTTGGAAAAGGAAATGCCCTCTTCTTTGATAATGAGTAGTACTGTCTAGTCTTGCTAGGTCCTGGAGTATAGTCTGGCCAATCAAAGGCCTGCATTATTGCAGCAATAAAGGGCTAAACTAACACAAAATCGAAGCCCAAATATAGCTTCTCTTTCGAATCTTCTCTTTCGAACCATCCACATGGTGTGTAATTTAAAGCTGTAGTAGATGGCCCAGGTTTTGGTGTGTCTGCCAGGGTCACATCTGACTTTACTGGATCTGTTTTCTGTGCTGACAATGCCAAAATAGATTCCTGAACGGTTTGGCGAACCAAGCCCAGTGTTTGCGAATTATCAACCTCTCTTTCCCTAGAGGCCTCAGACAAATATCCCACACAGACTAGTTTGTCTGTTAATGCTTTACGACCACATGCCCAGCTTAGTTTTTGTAATGGACGCTCGTGTCCTTCTGGTTGCTGAGAGTGAGAGTGGTGGTGAGGAGATCTTGACCTTGATCTTCTGATGTCATTGGAGCGATGAGATTGAGAAGATAATCTGTCTCTGGTTTGGTGTCTTGGAGAGCTGTGGTACAAAAAAAAGAACTCCTTTAGAAAGCACTTACCAGCCCTTACCTATTAGGAGGTGGTGGATTGGATGTTGAATCATCTATTTAGGATGAGTGAGCTAGCGGAATGACAGGCAGCAAGGCTAAAAAACAATAAAAAAGCAATACATGGCCAAAACCAGCAGCCTTAGGCTAATGACCACTAGTGATGAGCCGAACACCCCCCTGTACGGTTCGTATTCGAACATTAGAACAGCCGAAATGTTCGAATACGAACTCGAACTCAATGCAAGTGTATGGGGGTTGAATGTTCGACCCTCATACAGTTGCCTGTACATGTGATAAATACTGTGTACTGCCCCCCCTTACCCCCGCTGCTGTCCCGGCCTCCGGTCCCCTGGTCCGTCCGCTCGCTGTCAAGGTGGTCCGTCGGCTTCTCTTCTTCGGTCTGGCCACGGCTCCTCTGCCCTGCCCCCCTGCCTCCACTTCGTCTGCAGGCTGGGATCCATACCCAGCCTGCTATTGGATATTGTAAAATGCAATAGCAACCTGGCTATTGCACCAGCCCACTGCCTGCTGTCAATCAGCATGGGGGGACCTGATAGAGAACTTTCTCCTTCAGGCCCCTCCTCCGCTGAGCCCTGGTTTGGCAAAGTCTGGCACCTGACCCATGGTCAGGTGCCAGACTTGAACAAATCAGAGCTTCAGTGGGCATTTTGTATTATTGAATGTACGCGGTCGAACAGACTGCGAACATCCCATAAAGTTCGGCCTTGGTGAGCGCTCGAACTGCCGATGTTCGATTCGAACTAATGTTCGAATCGAACATTCGGCCCATCCTTAATGACCACAAACAGTGCACAGAAGCTTACCAGAACAGTCCACAGAAAGGCAAACGGCACAGAGTCTGAAGGCTGAGAGCAGCAGCTGCATACTGAGCCACTGCCTGACTAAATAAGACACCAAGAGCCATGTCCACCCATCTGTCATGCTGGACTCCTCCCCTTCCGCCTCCTGGTCTTCAGCCAACCAGAAGCTTGCTGCTCATCTCCATCCAAAGTGAGGCTTGGAAGGAAGAGGAAGTCTGTAGTAGGAGGCAAAATGCTGGAACGCACACCGTGCATTCCAGTGGCCGCTGATTGGAGACAGAAAGTTGCCATAGCTCCGAGACCACCACCAAACTTAGACTCCTTAAGAGCGCCTTTAGAGCCCTAACAAGGAAGGCCTTCATAAGGGGGAGCAAGCCAAAAGAGGCACCCATCTGGAAAGAAAGGCTGCAAGAAACAACCAGGTAAGGGAAAAAAAAGGTAGACAGTAGTCGTGTCCATCTCCATGAGGATGATCACAATCAAAAAGCCGCAGGTGTCATTTTCCCATTGTGAATCAACAAAGCTCTGCACTCTATTTCTAGATGGTCAAATAAAGCATTCGTTTATCCAGCTCCTCCAGCTTTCCTTCCCAGTTTTCATAATAGTTGATTTCTCAAAATATTTTAACCAATATGTCTCCAATCATCACCGCTCAATCGCCATATTAGCAGAAATTATAATTGGTCATTGTGCAGTATATTTAAACTAGGTTTATTTAAAATTCCAAAATGTACTTACAGTTAAGACTTTAAAACCTTGCCAACAGTATAAAAAATCCCTCTCTCCTCACAGACTCCCATTACAGGTAACGTCAACAGGGTCCACAGCTAACATGTTTCATCGTCCAAAGATGTTTTCAAAGGATGGCAGACCTTGTTGAAGTTACTATTTTGTATCCTATGTATAGTAATCAAAATCAGCCTAATCTACAATGTAATTAAGTGATCCAACCACTAGATGCCTCCATACATCAAGTGGCTACATAGCACATATACCACTACTTCCATCAATGTAAATAGATGTTAGATACATAAGTTACATATATAAACCAAAGAATAAGATGCAAGAGGATAAAAAATAGAAGAATTCCAAGAACTGGGAGATCAAATATAAATATAGTAATTCATTGTTTAAAAAAACTATTGAGGTCAAAATCAATATTTAGTCCTTTCAGGAACATAGTATCGAAGGAGAATATCCATTTAGATACATTTTTTTGATACTTCTCTTTTTAAATTTGAGCTGCTCCAATGTTTATATATCTTGTCAATCCCAATAAGTTTCAGACCTCTAGGGTCACAATTATGGTAGAGTTTAAAATGTCTTAAAAGGCTATTTGTTAAAACCATTTATTTTGTAACATGTTTCTCCATTCTCTTTTTAAGTAACCGTGTGGTCCTTCCCACATATTGCTGCCCACACAGACATTCCAGAAGATAGGTTACAAATCTACTATTGTAGGAAATAAATTATTTTATTTTAAATTATTTATTGTTGCTATTAGATTTCAACTGTTCTATTTTCTTCCTTGCCCCTGTGGTTCTACAACCAATACAATGTCTGCACAGGTAAAAACCTACACCCTTTAAAAAATGTAACTGTGCTTCTCAGAACATTTTTTGCCAATTTATCGTTTAAAGTATGGGCCCGCCTATAAATTATTCTTGGTTTGTTAAGAAGTATAGGGCACAGGATCCTATCCTTTTTTTAAATATTCCAGTGTTTCTTAAAAATATATTCTAGTCTGTTTGTTGTGCTGAATAATCAGTAATAAAAGATATAGTAAATGAAACCTGCCATATAATATTTGGGATTGTACTCTATAATCATCAAGTTTCATACAAATGCATCTAATGTGTGAGAATTGACCCTTTGGTATTCCTCTCAGCCAGGTCGGGTGGTGGCAACTGCTTATTGATCTATATTTTTAAGGCAACTGGAAATGGGGCACACAAGAAAGCACTCTGTCTATGAACTCTTTGCAGTATCTTTAACCAGGGAATTGATCTAATTTCTCTTGAGGAGTCAGGTAGCATTTTTTCCCTGTGTGGCAAAATTGGTAACAGCTACCCAGTTGCAACCATATTGCTCAAGCTGAAAATGCTAAATATGCCTTGTACAGATTGACATGTTACAACATTTTATTGTGCAGGAATCTGCACTGCTTTTGTATTTCAGTTATCATGATGGTATGTGTCCTGACTTTATTGCTACCTGTGTCAAATATATTCAATTATACAGAAACCCATGGCTGTGCACCCCTTAAAAAAATGTAAGCACATACCCAAGTGTGTTGTGTGTGTAAACAATGCATACCAAGAAAATGACTTAGAGTGGATTTCTCCTCCTTCACTTCTGCTGCTTCCCTTTTCCAGTGACAACAATAAGGGATGATGTGCAATGATTGGCTTAAAAACACAAACGGAATTTCTGCTTCTGAGCCATGTGCAACCATCAACATTGAGCCATTTGGCCTGCTGAGTTGCAGTGACCAAAATTCAGTGTCAAAAAAGCAGGGCCGGTGCTAGGATTCCTACCTACACAGGCAAGGTGAATTTTTGCGCCCCCCCTCTACCTCCCCCCTCCCGACCCCCTGTAAAAACAGGGCATTTTGACAAGTACTTGTACTTGTCAAAATGCCCCGATGTTTGCGCTATGGTTTTTTTTTCCCACTTACCTTCAGCGCGGGTGAGCAGCGACGAGTCAGCGCTGGTCCGGTGGGAGGAGCTCCAGGTGGGGTCCTAATTTAGAAAAGTTAAAAAATATAAAAACAGCAGAAAACTCTGGCTGAGGGAATATGGGAGTTGTGGTAGCACTGAAGTTGGACGAGGGAAAGCCAGAATTGGGCTTTTTAGGGTTTTTCATTATGGAGTAGGAAAAATTACTTCTTTATATAAATTGACATTTTTCTCTTGGACATGCCACTGTGTCACATTTAAAATGAGTAAGGCACCATTGCAAGGTTCACTTCAATGTAAATATACACTTTTTCCTTGGACATTCTAATGAATCACTTTTAAATGTGTGATCCATTGCACTTGTGAGCTCTGAAAGAGGAAGTGATCTACTGGGCCTTCAAGGTCTAACAAAATATCACTAACTACAACTGTAGACATATAGCCATCTTTGTCTACCAACAATCCTGAGCCTGTCAATTCTCTTAAAGCTTAATTGCAACATTTCCTTCTGCTATTCCAATCTTCCTTTTGCATACTTTCCACTTATTACACATCTTGTGATCCTTCTCAAGTGCATGTCTCCCTCCAGTCAGGCCAGCAAGCCAAGACTTTAACAAATACAGATCTTCTAGCTGCTATAAACACAAGGGTATTTGGTCTCCCCATTTAGCATGTATACAGTCAGGAATGAAAGATTGAGGAATGGTTTGGTTAAGTGGCTTGTCCCAATCAGTAAATGAGAAACAACTAGCTACCGTAGTTTAATAGTAGGGTATAATACATGCAAAACTCCATATGGACATTCAAGCAAGAGCACCCAAGCCATCCAAAAAAATCAGACACTCGGTCTATTGCAAAATAGAACTTACTTAGAATTTTCTTTTAAATATCTTGCACAGAGAATCAAATGCAACAAAATACTATCATATAAAGAATCAGTCTTCTGTGAAAGTTTATTTTTATTTATCCAGGTCAATTTAGTAGTAGTTAGTCACATGGCAAATCCAACAGTAGTTAATCACATTCAATTGGTCATGTTTTATGATGTTAAAGATATTCAATACTCACTGAACTGCCTTTCTCATGTCTCATAACTGAGGAAGCAAATTGAATAAGTGGTGAAAAGTCTAAGACATTACAAAACAAGTTCTGTTTAACATGACTGCTAGCTTCTTACCACTTCTTTTGAATATATTAGATTCAGCTTTAGGGCTCTTATGGTTAGATCCCATAGACTTCAGACCCACAGATAAAAAATAGTTTGCATTTGAGATCTGTTAATGATAAGCATGAGGTGAGTTGAGGTCAGTTTGAGACATTTTTTAAATACATTCATATTGAATTTTATGAAGAAATGAGGGCAAAACAACCCAGTTTATGTCAAGAGCAACAGCAAATGGAATGTTACACTGCTCCATAGGATTATATACCAAATTCAAACAGTGTTTGGGTTTCCTAAAAAAACTTCACACATTGATGTCAAATGTAAAACACAAATGACCTGTAAATATTATCTTAAACTTATTTAAGACAGTTTCTTCAGGAAGGATAGCCATTCATGAAAGCCAGCCTGGCATGACAACATTAGAAGTGCACATTTTTGCACATGCATTTACATAAATGTGCATGGCTGATGTTGCCATATCATGAATATCTAAAACAATAAAAAAAAAAATGTGCATTGTCACATTGTTTTGCTATACCCAGTCCAGTATCAAAATCCGCTAGTGTGCCACTAAACCTTGTCATATTGTCCTATTTTCATTACTGACCTGCCTTATAGTGTTCACTAGGTTTGGTGCTCTTCAGTTGATTTTGTGAGTTTGACCCCAGCATCAGTAAGTGACCATGTATGTCACACCTGAATGCAAGCATTGGTGACACCACCCATAGTTGTACTTCTTTATCGCTGCCCTAAAATAGATCTTTGTCATTAAATTAGATTACGGTAATATACCATAATTCCCTTATTTGTTTGTTAATCTATTATAGTCAGTTAATGCGGCATTTAGCTTTCATAAATAATTCATAGTTTTTATGATATCAGATTTACTGTATTTTTACAATAAGAAATGAAACATTTTGTTTTCCTTTTTGGAACGAAAATGATATGTTTCATTGGTAGGTCAGATATTTCCATTTGGACAATCTGATGCTTCCGAGGATACAAATGTGGGGATTTTATCTCTAATCAACATCCTTCTGCTGTTAATATTTGCTCTTGGAAGAGCTACAGAAAGATTAGCTAAACAATTATCTTAATATGACCATTATCAACTTGCCAAATTGGAAATAAACTTTTTTTATATTCAAATCTGTTTTCAATATCACCATTCTGCTATGAAGTAGCCATAATTTAGTATTTTTGTATTTGTGCTCTAATGCGTGCATTTTTTTACTTGATATTAATGGATATCGTTTAACCTCTATAAATTGTTAGTTTAAGCTTATAATTCCCCAACATAATTTTTTTTCTATCTATTAATGGTGTTTATGGGTAAAATAAAGATTTACTAAAACCTAACTTTTATTTTTTTGTGCTGAAAAAGTTCTCGTCTATATATAGCTACCCGATGATTTTCGTTGACATTACAGAGTGTTCCAATTGCTCAGAAAATGTTTTCCTACCATTTCTCACGTAACTTACATGCTTGCATTAAAAAAAGTGTATATCTAAAGAAAGTATCAGTCAACACTACTATTGTTTATTGGAAATAATAGTCTTTTAGCAAACCTCAAACATAATAGTTATTAATGTAACTGCCTGGACTTTAGCAGTAGTTTTAAAGGCAGGCTAATGATACAGTCACAAAACTAAAAAAAATCTATTTGTTATACTATGAGGATTGTCAGAAAAGAGTAACACCAGTCAAACTAGTTCTAATATCTTTAACAATTTAACCACTTGCCATCTACCCATTGTAATGGAATGGATACATGACTTATGCTTGAGGGCAGACTGCTGCATTTAAATTGCTTTTTTTCCCCTTTTTTTTAGTGTGCGCACAAGCAGGAATCTGTGAACTCACTGTGCATTGGACAGTGTAGTTTACAAAATGAAGGTACAGAGCTCTTTACCACTTGATCGCTATGACCAGTTACATTGACCACTAAATGTAAACATCCTTAAGCAGTTTTCAGCTTTCTTTACTTTTCTATCACATACCATTTGGATGTGAGAGGAAAAGGAGAGTTTTACACAGTGATCTTCAGCAGCACCTGGTACCAGTGCCACACAGTACTAGTGTTAGCCTTAACTTGACCTGCCTCCAGTCCAGACCTTTAACCAGTTGAAAATATTTGGTGCATCTTGAAATGAAAAATACGACAAAGAAGACATGGGACTGTTGAGTAGTTAGAATCCTATATCAGACAAGAATGGGACATTCAGCATGGGTGCCGATACTAGGCATTTTCACGAGTACTCGTACATGTGAAATTACCCTATACTAAGCGCTGATCCCGGCACTTTAAATTTTTAAACACAAGCAGCTGCCAAGGGGTCCCACGCTTGCTGGAGACCTCAGGACATCCTTGTGCGGACCTCGCAGCACCTGGCTACCTGGTCAGACCACACAAAGCCCTGGTGAGGCCTGACACAGCCCTGGTGAGATCCTGCACAGCCCTGGTAAGACCATGCAGAGCCCTGCTGAGACCCACACATCCTTCTGAGATTCCACACAGCCCCAGTGAGACCCTGCACAGCCCTGGTGAGAGGGCTCACAGCTGCACAGCCCAGGTGAGAGGGCTCACAGCCCTGGTGAGACCACACAGAGCCCTGGTGAGACTGTACACAGCCCGATGAGACTGCATACAGCCTTGGTGAGACCCCAGCACAGCCCCCTGAGACCCCACACATCTCTAGTGATTATCACTATGTTTATTGTTGTCACGTCCTGCAATGAGCGAGTATAAACCACAACTGCGGAGGAATGGATGGTAGTAATGAGGTGGTGTATTTCTTTAAATATGGCACTCAGTACTGAACTCCAGGCGTCACTCTTAATCTTAAGCGAAGAGTTTGGAGTTCATTACATCATCTGCCAAATAGGGATCTTTTTAGAAGGTAAGCCAGAAAGGTATTTCAGCATACCCCCGACCATTAGGGTAAATTAAAGACACATCCTAGTAGTGCATGCAGCCGTAATTAATGTGCATCAAAAGACAAACTTAAAGTCACATCCAAGTATAATATGCGTCCAGGAAAATCTCTCCAGTATGGAAGTTAATTAAAGGCACAAACGGGTAGTATATGCATCCTTGGAAGTGAAACCAACATATGGTTAACTGAGAGACACATTCAAGCAATTTATGCAGCCAGGTGATTATATCCAGTATGCAAGTAAATTAAAGTCTCATGCAAGTAATATATATGCATCCCTGGTATTATATCCAGTATGAAAGTAATTTAAAGTCTCATGCAAATAATATATATGCATCCAGGGTATTATATCCAGTATGAAAGTAATTTAAAGTCACATGCAAGTAGTAACAAGCCTGTAAGGTACTTATCCGGATCCTGGAATGTTGCTGGATCTGTTAGCAGACGTGGAATGAGGGATGAATCCTCAGTTCAGGAGGGAGAGTGAGTTGCATGGTATTCTGGTTGATGACCTTGCAAATGGGGAATGGACCCAAGAATTGCTTTCCTAGCTTCCGTGCGGAGATCTGTAGACGGAGATTTTTCGTGGAGAGCCATACTTGGTCCCCAACTTTGTAGGGTGGTGAAGGTCTACGTCTGAGGTCATAGTATGATTTTTGGCGGTCTTGTGCCTGTTTGAGATTTTCCTTCACAACTTGGACAGTGGAATGGAGGGTAGACAAGTAATCATCAGTTGAGGGTACATTAGTGGAGAGTGGAGGGTCAGACAACATATTGGGATGAAACCCATAGTTTGCAAAAAAAGGAGTGCTACGAGTGGAAGAACTGGTAGAATTATTGTACGAGAATTCAGCGAGGGGAAGGAGAGTGGCCCAGTCGTCCTGTAGGTGGGTGCAATAACATCTGAGGTATTGTTCAAGGCACTGGTTCACCCGTTCTGTTTGCCCATTTGTTTGTGGATGGTATGCACTAGATCTTCTGTGGTCTATTTGAAGGGTCTCACATAGGGCCTTCCAGAACTTAGAAACAAATTGGGAACCTCTGTCAGAAACTAAGTGGGAAGGCACCCCGTGTAGTTTGATGACATGGCTAACCAAGGCTTGCACTGTTTCTTCTGAAGAAGGTAATTTTTTGAGCGGGACGAAATGGGCCATTTTTGTGAGCATATCGACTGTTACCATGATCGTGTTGTAACCGTTGGAAGGAGGTAACTCCACAATAAAATCGAGGGAAACTGCTTCCCAGGGTTTGTTAGGGATAGGTAAGGACATCAGTAACCCGTACGGGGGTCTTCTCTCGTGCTTACACCTAGCGCAGACCTCATAGGTTGTGACATACTCTTGTATAGTAGATGCCATCTTGGGCCACCAGAAGTAGCGTTGAATGAGATCGGTGGTCTTTTCTATTCCTGGATGGCCCGCTAGAGGGGCATCATGTAGAGTTTTCAATATATGGATGGTCATGGAAGGAGGTATATAGAGTTGGCCATCCCTGTAGAAGAATCCCTCTTCGTCTTGAGTCAACCCGTGAGGAATAGTGGTGTTTCCCCTCATTTAAACTTTGTTTTAGCAGTTGTTTTAGATTAAGGTTGGCAATCATAATCTTGTGAGACGGAATGAGAGATGATGGAGAAGAGGGTTGTTCTGTGGGTTCTGAGAGTCGCAAGAGAAAATCAGCCTTGCGATTTTTTGCACCTGGTCTATAGGTGATCAAGAAATCAAATCTGTAAAAAAAAAGACTCCATCGCACCTGTCTTGAAGAGAGGGTTTTATTGGACTTGAGGTATTGCAAGTTACGATGGTCAGTGTAAATTATTAGGGGGTTTACAGTCCCTTCCAATAGGTGGCGCCAATTCTCTAAGGCGCATTTGATTGCGAGTAATTCTTTTTCGCCAATAGGGTAGTTACATTCCGCTGGATTTACGGTCTTGGAGTAGAATGCTACTGGCTCCGCCCACGGGGCGCGGCCCCGCAGTGAAAGGCTCAGCTGTTTTCGTCACTCGGCGTTCTCTCGTTTTGGAGCGTCGAGTGACGAACGGGGAACCTCGGTATCTTACCCTCTCGCCCAGCGCAGTCCGCAGTCTGAAGACTCAGCGTTTGCAGCAGTTCCCTCTTCACCTCCTCTGAAGCACTAGCAGTCTAACAGATCTGAGGCTCTGTCATACACCTCGTTTAGCTGATTCAACTAAGCGCAAGTACCCTGGGCACTGACCCTG
>NW_017306906.1:878161-898910 GCF_000935625.1 Nanorana parkeri | reverse complement strand
GGTTAGGAAGCTGGAGAATAGGGGCAGAGGTAAATCGGAGTCTTAATTCCTCAAACGCATCCTGGGCATCGCTTGACCACATAAACCTTACTGTGGAGCTGGTGAGTCGGGTGAGGGGTTTCACTACTGAAGAGAACTTCTTTATACATTTTCTATAAAAGTTGGCGAACCCCAAGAAGCTTTGAACCGCCCTTCTGGAGGTAGGAGTAGGCCAACACAGGATACATGATATCTTGGATTGGTCCATCTGTATCCCCTTTGGAGAGATGATAAACCCAAGGAAGGAGATGGTGGTTTGTTCAAAGACGCATTTTTCAAGTTTGGCGTAGAGCGAATGGGCTCTGAGTCTTGAGAGCACCCATCTGACATGTTTTCTGTGTTCTGAGGGATTGTTTGAATAGATAAGTATATAATCTAGGTATACCACTATGCATATGTCCAGAAGGTCTCAGAAGATGTCATTCACGAAGCTTTGAAATGTTGCTGGGGCATTACACAACCCGAAGGGCATCACCGTATATTCAAAAAGCCCGTAACGTGTGCGGAACGCAGTTTTCCATTCATCCCTGGATTTGATACGAATCAAATTATAAGTGCCTGTAGCTCTAGCTTGGTGAAGACACCGGAGGACTGTAATCTTTCAATGAGCTCAGGAATGAGTGGCAACGGGTACCCTTTTTTGAGGTTCTCCTCCAAATATTGTTTCAAATGTTGGAGTTCGGGTTGTGAAAGTGGGTAAATCCTCCCCGTAGGTATGGGGCTTCCTGGCAATAGTTCAATGGGACAATCGTATGCCCTATGAGGGGGCAATGTCTCTGCATTCTTCTTACTGAACACATCAGCAAACTCCTGGTATTGGGGTGGTATCACCTCGAGAGCGACCTGTAAGAGAGGTGCGACTTGGTAGCAAGTTTCTTTACAGTAGGAAGAATGCAGATCGACAGTTCCCTGTGCCCAGAGAACGGTGGAGCGATGTAGCTTAAGCCAGGGTAGACCGAGCACGATTGGGAAAAGGGGGGACGGAATTATGTCTAAAGACAGGAATTCCGTGTGGTTTTCACCGCAACACATTAATAGAGGCTGGGTTTGATGGAGAATAGGACCTGATTCAGAGGTTGTACCATCAATGAAACTCACAGACAAGGGTGTCGATTTCTTCATTTGGGGTATTTTATTTGAGGTCACAAGGCCAAAATCAATAAAATTACCACATGCGCCTGTATCCAGCATAGCATTAACGGAAATCCTGGCGTGGTCCCACTGTAGGGTGAGAGGTAGAAAAAGGTAAGGACTATGTTTAGGGGTTGCCTGTGTCAGTTTACATAGGTGAATTGGCTTACCTTCGTCCTTTTTCCTTACAAGGGGACAGGAAGACACTGTATTGTCCGGCGAGGCACAGTAAAGACACAGATTCAAGGAGCGCCGCCTGGCCCTCTCTGTTGGGGTAAGTGGACCCCGCACGGTCCCAATCTCCATACGTTCAACAGGAGGAGGGAGGCTCGCCCTTTGGGGTGTGGGTACGACTCCTGAGGATCCGGATTGATGTTCAGCGCGTCTCTCTCTTAATCTCCGATCTATGGTGATAGAGCGTTGTATGATGTCATCGAGGGATTGAGGGAGATCTGCTCTGGCCAGCTCATCCTTCAGTGGCTCGGAGAGACAGAGGCGAAACTGGTTGCGGAGGCTAACATCGTTCCACTCAGTCTCCCGAGCCCATCTCTGAAATTCCGCTATGAAGTCCTCGACCGGTCGTCTTCCTTGTTTGAGATTCCTGATTGCATGTTCAGCAGTCAGTTGTTTGCTAAAGTCTTCATAAAGGAGAGACATGGCCGCCAGGAATTGTGGGTACGAATCCAGGACTTGGTCCTCTTTCTCTATATAGGTGTTCGCCCAAGCACGGGGTTCTCCCCTTAAGTAGGATATAAGGGTAAGTACTTTGGTTCTATCGTTGGGGTACGTGCGTGGGCATAAGTCGAACATAAGTTTACATGCATAGGTGAATTCCCTGTAGGTCTTTCGGTCACCGCTGAAGGGTTCTGGGGGATTGACCTTAGGTTCAGGGCCTTCACGATTGGCGTTCGCATTCTGAGCGACTGAGTCCCGCAGAGTTTGGTTCTCCACTTGGAGAGTCTGTACACTCTGGGCGAGGGTATCGACTTTTTGTGTGAGAGCGACAACATGTCTTGCCAACTCCGCTGGGTTCATGATAGGTTCCCTTATTATGTCACGTCCTGCAATGAGCGAGTATAAACCACAACTGCGGAGGAATGGATGGTAGTAATGAGGTGGTGTATTTCTTTAAATATGGCACTCAGTACTGAACTCCAGGCGTCACTCGTAATCTTAAGCGAAGAGTTTGGAGTTCATTACATCATCTGCCAAATAGGGATCTTTTTAGAAGGTAGGCCGGAAAGGTATTTCAGCATACCCCCAACCAGTAGGGTAAATTAAAGACACATCCTAGTAGTGCATGCAGCCGTAATTAATGTGCATCAAAAGACAAACTTAAAGTCACATCCAAGTATAATATGCGTCCAGGAAAATCTCTCCAGTATGGAAGTTAATTAAAGGCACAAATGAGAAGTATATGCATCCTTGGAGCAGGGGGTTGCAGGCGTTCAGACTGCAATAAGGGAATGCCTTGCCTCTCCCCCAAGCCGGCTTTTAAGGTATGAGGAAGTGAGGGTGGGCGGAGCCGCACGTTCCTCTCGGCCAGTTCCGTGTTCCGGCGTGGAACGCAGTGGCTCCGCACACCGCACGTCGCCGAATGCGTTCCACGCGATTGCGGCGGACGCCGCTTACAATTGTATTGCTGGAATTTGTAGTCCTGTATAGCTGGTGGTATAATGCATTGCTATATAATGCATCACTGGGATTTGTAGTCCATCTACTACTTGGAGTCAGTGGCAGAACTACCAGGCTCACAGCGGTTGTAGCTGCAACTGGGCCCTGGCACTCCACCACTGCCCTAAAATCATTAGTTTGTGTTGTTTTAGAAAAAATGTCACATGACACTAAAAAAAGGTATTGGTAATTGATATTGACAAGTACTTGAGGAAAAGTATCGGTACTTGTACTTGGTCTTAAAAAAATGGTATCTGTGCACGCCTACTGTTTGTATACCTTAGATTGTAGACTATATAACCTTCCCACAGACTAAATAATATACACTTATTTGTTTTTTGTTTTTTTCCAAAGCAGAATGCATTTTGGCCTAAATGCATGAAAGAATATTATTTCTTTGCAATTTTTATATAACAGAACATATGGTATTCTTTTCTAACAAAAGAAAGCTCTATCCGCTCCAAAAAAAATGATATAAAAGTGTCTGAAAGCTTAAAAATTGCGAGATAGGTAGGGGATTAACATGCACATCCTCAAAGTGGTTAATGACAGAATATGTTGATAATTGAAGTTAGTAGATGAATACCGATTTCCGCCACTGACCTATCTGGACTCTCATCTTCCACCTTGCACTAATGGGGTTTTATGATTCCAGTAAAAAAATTGTAAACCCCTTTAATACTCTGGGTGCTTCCAACTGGTCACCTTTGTTTTCCTAATAAGAATGCTCTCTCAGTTAGGGTTTTGGAAAACCACTAAAATCAATGGTTTCTAGCAAAGTTGTTTCTTTACTAGTGCAGTGAGGAAGTCGTCCATATTTTTAATGAACATACAGAACACCTCTAATTGGACATTTATAATTTTGGATTTAAGGATGAGCCATGAATATAGCTCAGCATAGTACGCATAAGTGTAAAATAAAGGAGTTGAGTTAATTAGGTTATCATTTTTATTCTGCAAATGTAGAAAATGTTATAGCTGCCTATGTATTACAGAATGTGATTGTATTTAACTTTTAACTTATAACAAATATTATTTCAGACAGACACAGTTTTATATTGCAAGGGCATAATACATCATCTGATATTTTGTTTCTTACGTTTCAGATGAGTTTGCCTTTGAGGATTATTGAGATTGATTGAATATTTAGCTCTCATTTTAGCTTGTATATAACTTTGGGTAAGGGACAGAAGCTTTCTCGCATAACTTATGCAAAAGCTAATAGGCATAACACTAAATATAAGATTACTGAAGTATTTTGCATATACTTTAAATTCTGACAGATTGGATACAAGTACTTAACTTACTTTTTTTTATTTATTAACATTTAATCTTATCATTTTTATATGCATATTAGAATGGTTAAATGATTTACAGTTACTCCTGTTTATTCTTCAAAAAAGGCTCATTTTCTTTCCCACAATTTATTTCCTTCTTAGAGTCTCAGATGTTTCACTACACACTCATCAATCATACTAAGAATCTAAGTTATATTCTCCACACTCCACCACTAACTGGATTACAAAGCTGAAAACTTACTTGAAGTTGAAAATGTGATAAAAGTAATCAAATTGCTGTAGTCAAATTCTAACAGTGGTGAATAGATGACACTAATTATTGTCTCTTATTATGCTACAAATGTAGTTTACTCTATCTTTATTCATGAAGAGGTATCATAGATCTCATCATGGGAATTGCAGAAGCTGTGTTCAATAATGGTAGGTTAGTTTGCTCTCATTTTTCATTTCTTTCAGTATTCTTAAGGTGGAGTTTCAGTTTCCTTTGCATTTGTGACTATGGCTCATTGCTTATGTCACATGTTTTCCCTGTTCACTTTTAATACCTGCTTCATTTACTCTTCAAGATGAAACCTAAGAAAAATGTAAACGTGTCTGATATAATTACTTTGGTAAAATAAAGCATCATTGTTATAACTAACTGTACATTTAGCTACCCAGTAGAATATTCTCAAGGTAAGACATCTATTGCCTTAGAAAAATATATGAGTGTAAAATAAGATGGTGCTTCCCAAACTGTGCAATGCCCATTATAGGCAATATTTTATCTGGGCGACACATGAAAGGACTTGGCATCCAAAGGAAAACTAGATGTCATCTATGGAAGAACACACTCTCTTAAATCTAGCTTCAGTAAAATAATGTATCCTTGCTTTACTGATTGTGAAATTTGGATGATGTTAGACAGAAATGGAATTTCATGAATTTAAATGTCCCAATCCAAATCTAAATGTAAGTGTTATATTGGGCAGTTTGGATTTCCAAAAGGCTCTGGGAAAAGGGATCAAAGGTTGTTACAATGGCTGTTTCTGCCTCATACCTACATTTGCTGTTACCTGAGTACCAATGCCACTGAATCCTACCCTATCTCAGTAACCCTGGTAGAATTTTGAACAAGGTGGTTCAAGCTGTTTTGTGGTCTCAGCATATCATCAGGAAGTGCTTCCAGGAGCTTCTCAAACTATTCTGCACACTTTTGCATCTTTTGCTGCTATGTAGTACACACAATCTTGGAGTCTGGTTCATATTCCAATGTACTTATCTTATGGTTCAGAAAATTAGAAGGTTGGAGGTTTGCAATTTAAAAAAAAATCAGTTGAACTACAGCTGATTGAATTTGCAAAGGTTGTTCATCCCTACTATCTAGTAGAAGCCACAAAATATAGCATGGTTACTCCGTGAGAATATGCAATCACAATTAAATAAATCCTAAAATTTAGGCCCACAACCCATGATACTAAGCCCAACCCTCAACATCTCCTGAAAATTGAAAGCATCTTTCTGGCAAATAGCACTCTTATTGGTAAGGGAATGAGTGGATGTGGGGTTTAGTGTAAAGGGGTCCCAGATTGTCAATGACAAATAACTGTGATTGCTTCAAACCCATAAAGAGTGGGCAAGTCATTGGCCAAAAAGCTCAGGTTCTCTATTAAGTGTGGCAATGCCACTGTGTATGATGGAAAAGGCTCGTTGCACTCCTTACCGGAAAGTCCCATAATCAGGGAAGGGTGCTTGGAATGACTGCGGATGGTGCCGCCAATTGCACACAATATGAGAAATGTCACCAAGGATAATCAATTGTGGGTTTATTGAAAACTCATGTCGCACAGGGTCCCTTCATCAGGCATAACAAGCTGGTGCGGCCCTGAAATCGCTTGTGTTTTTGACATGAGTTTTCAATAAACCCACAATTGATTATCCTTGAAAGAACATGGTGTGCTGAATGCCACTGTGTAATCTCCATTTCTGAGTCCATATTTTGATAGTGCCCAGCACCTGCTGATGGCACAGGTGTGTGCAGCCTTTAAAATAAAGGTGTTGGGAAGGGTTCAGGGCTCCACATGGGAAAACTCCACCCAGGAGACAGAGTGGAGCCCAGTGCAGCAGGGTGCTGTGGTTTGAAAGAACCAAGTGTGCAGGTTAGCACAAGACTGAGATTGTCTGGAGGAACAGGCAGTGGCCTGAGTTTGGAGCAGCGGCAGCAAAAATGCAAAGCCAGGAGGCTGGATGTGCATGTGTTACCAAGAGATGCTAAAGAACCCCTGTGAGGGTAATTGCATTGTTTTTCTGAACTTTCATTTAATAAAAGTGGGCAATGAAGCCCTTAAATAAAGATTTCAGCGAGTGGATGCGTCCTTAATGCGCTACCATTTGAAGCTAATTCTCAAACAAGGTGAAAGCAATATGTGAGGCACATGAGGTTTTGCTAAACAAGTGAACCGATAAGGAGGCACTTTTAATTATTTTGGTAAGAGTGGACAAAAAAGGTACACTTTAATGATATGACAATGCTGTTGATTTATGAAAGCAAATGAACAAGAATGGAGATAGATCCATAGGGTACAATTGCTTTGTGGGCCCACAGGAGATCCTCTGAATGTATCTAGCTGATCATACTTTGATGTTTAATACATATGGTGTGATCCTGGTTTGCAGTGCTTATTAACCTCTTGCCGTCCCCCCCGTTAAGAAAAAACGGACGATTGATTAAATACCACCAAAATAAAGCTCTATGTGTCCCCAAAAAAGGGTATAAAATTAATTTCAGTACAGCGCTGCATGATGGAATAAATGTCAGTCAAAGTACCACAGCGTTTTAACAGCCCGGATGTCAACTGGTTAAACATCTAAATAAAGTTGTTTTTGTGACTTGGGTTTTGATTAGTTATGTACGTGTCAACATTTCACCTGGAAAAAAACAAACAAATATGACCTGCTCTGGGCATGTACCAAAGGAGCATTACTGTCTGTATTTCTTTTTAATTTTGCTTGCAATTATCAGGCTGTTCCTTGAACTCTCAAAAGGTAACAGAATCTTTGACAGCTGGTATTCCACACCAGAATTTTTTTACTTGGTTCAAAATTACCCTGCAAGCAGAAATTATCCTTTTACTTGCTTCCGACTAGAAGAAAGGAGGCGTAAAATACTGTATTAGCAGCATTGTTTGTCACATCAGGTATTGCGGTAGCTTCAATGATCAGGGGTCTCAATGAGCGATGAGGATGGGTGGATATATACCCTTTTCATTATTATTGGCGTGATATTTGAATGTTTATGACCAAACACAAATTGGGCTGTACTGATATTATGTTTACACCCTGTTGATTCTGAAACTATTCATGCATATTATATGTTAGAAGAAATGCACAGGTACTTAGTGTATTAAAAAAGACATTCATGTATGTTGTATATTAATAGATATTTTCATTTACTGAAGAGAATGTTGATTGATACTTAAGTATTTGAAATGTCTTTTCACCTTTACTCAGAAAGCTAATAATGAAAAATATATATTTTTGTGCATGAAATAAAAATAGCCAGCAAAATACAGGTTCATACCAAATGACCTTTTACTTGATGCCTAGTACATGAAATAGAGCATACTTAAAGGGTGGATGACCTTCTTTCGTTACAGACCATTATGAAATGCTCCATCAAATACAACTACCCGTAGGTGATGATTATTATACAAAAAGCAGACACAAAAGCACATAAAATTCTTGTGTTCAAAGTATGTGTGGTATCAACTGTTATAATGCAAATCAATAAACAGTTAAAAAATGCAATAAATAGTTATGATTACATTTATATATACTGACATTTATACTGAAGGTACAGTATTTCCATATATAAAGGATGTTTCTCAGGAAGCAAATATCTGTGTAAAAAGCTTTAATCAGTGGCTTCCTAACTGTGTGCCATGGGCCACATGTGGCCCTTTGCTTTAATGAATTGGTTCTTGGGAAACTATTTATTTATAAAGCTTATAGAGACATGCCCCAAGAGACTTGCAGCTGTAATTGCTGCAAAGGGTGGCTCTACAAAATATTGACTTTGGGGGGTGAAAAGTTATGCACACTCAAGTTTTATGCTTTATGTCTTATTTCTTGTTCTGCTTTTATGTCTTATTTCTTTTTGGAAATAAAATGATACAAACCCCCCCCCCCCCAAAAAAATCAATTTTGTTTAATTTGTATATGCTGTACAGAACCAAAGGAAAAGTGTAACTGTAGCAATAATATTAATATCTTTGACGACTGTTGTAAATATATTCATAGTTACAGTGGTATATTATCCAATGTGGCATTAATGCAGTAAATATAGTGAAAACTATAAAAATAGTAAAAATTGATTTTCACTATTTCCACTAAATAGTGAAAACAATAGATGTATGCATACATTGGTATGTGTTTAATGTTTTTTCTCAATGGTACTAACATCTTTGATTTTACAGTGATTATTGCCTGGTTACATTTACAGCAAATCTAACTTCCCCTACAAAAAATATATATCCATCATCAGTGGTTGCATTCATTTTTTTTTATAATAATTAAATAACTAATAAATTAATTATTACATATGTAATCAATCTGAAATGAAACTGAACAAATTTGTTGAGCTTTTGCATGTCTATTTTTAAAGAAACATTGGAGAATGAGGCCACACTATACAAGAGCCTTAGATAACATATTATAGTTGTGCAAGACCCTATTGAGTAGACTTTTGAAACAACTTTTATCAAAGGAGCCAATCCAAAAAGTGTTGGCTGAGCAATGACTGCAGCCAATTAGTTGCAGTAATGGTTCAGATATTCTGACAGTGGCACACTCACCACTGCCAGAATACAATAGACCAGTAGGGGGATGCTAACAGCATGGAAGGGGGAAGTAAGCTTTTTCAGACAACCGATCCCTTTCAGTAATCGGAGGTCTGAAAGTGAGAGCAGAGCGGTATTTACTGCTCTTGCCATCACTCTGAAAGCTGGTATGCATTGGGAAATCCTGATGTATATCGGCTTTTTTTCTAAAGTTTCAGCAATAGAAACATCTAGCTACATGTTTCTTTTGCTGAAACAATGTTGCAGGCTTCTGATCATCGTGGGAAAGATCAAAAGCCTTTAGTGACATCTGATCCTGAAATGCTGCAGACTCAGTGTCACTAAGGTAATTATTGTTCTTAAGTTTGAAGCAGCCTGATAATAACCAAAAATAATTAATTCACAATGACTGCTTGATGTACTTAAATAAATAAAATAAAAATGTAAAACATGTTTTAAAAAAGTGAAAAGTGTAAAAAATAAAGTGTAAAAAATAAAAATAAATGTAACAAATAAAAATGATATGTGGTATTCACAGAGGCTGTGTAGATGGCTGCACTCATTTTGTGATTGTCAAGCACTGATAACTACAGGAATAAAGATAAAAACATGTATATGTACAATAGTTTTGTGGTGGATATTTATGATTACAGTTCTATTGTTTATTTCTGGCTTGCCTATAAGAGTACTCTATTAGATCATACTTGGGGGATTTGTTTTTCTGGGTCCCCACTTTTGTTTAAGTCCGCTATAGACATTTTGTCAACAATCCATATGTTTTTTCAGAGATCTCTTATATTTGAGATTTGTTTTGTAGGAGGTATTTACCAAGTATTCTTTTAAAATGTTTGAAACAAAGTGACTTCTTGAGGGACATGGTTCAGTCCTTACAACGTTTATTATTTTAATATTTGTTATTTTGTTAATTTTCACGTGTCTGCTGTAGTCTTTATACAGGTCATACCTAAGTATTAGGTTGTATATAGAGACCATTACTCGAAACACATGTAAAAAGGTATTATAAATAAATAAGGTGCTTTTTATAAGATATGTTTATATGTACAGTATCTGTTTTGGAAACCTCTGATAATACTTGTAAACATATGTACCTGTATATTGTATCTCTCTGTCCATATTAAAAGAACACTTTATAAAATGCAGCTTGACACAGTCACATTTTTAAACAAACTCCCCAAAATAATATATTTGTGTAAACCTAATATTCTATGCAAAGAAGGAACTGATAATCTCCTAAATTTTACATTTATCCTCTACAGACATTTATTACTTCTTCATTGTTGCACATTAATTACCATGCTCCCAATGAAGTAAAAATAGATCTCATGACAGGCACTCTAATATATCATGTGCTAAGTGTATGATAAATAGCTCATTGAACATTTTTTTATCACAAAATACTCTCATGACAAAAGCTAACACTGCAGTATTTACTGAATAATTAGATTTTGTCATCTGGCTGAGTGACTTTCAGAGCAATAAATTGCTAAAACCAAGTAACTTATTGAATGTTTTTTTTTTATCTCCGGAGACATTTGATGGCTTTAAACTGAGCTTTGTCCCTTTCTTATAAAATTACAGCTACTGGAATACTCATTATAAGCTACTTGTGCATATGTTTCCAAAGTAATTAGCAATTAACTTGCCACAAATCCATGGTTTTTAGGATCCATAAGGAGAAAAACAATCAGTAAGACATAAAATACAAATATGTTCACACTAAAGATAAGCAATCCTCACTAAAAATATATATAAATTAATTACAAATATAGTTTATCAAGATTGCTGAAACATTGTTGGATGAAACATTTCATCAACTGCTTTCAATCAAGACCTCTAGGTCCCTTTGGAAGGTAATACATGTTGGAGGAGAACTGCAGGAAACTGTGTGAGCAACACCGGGAGCTCTCTAGATCTGAGCGGGCATCTTTAGACGTCCGCTCAGCCACGCCCCCTTGCGTGAGCCGCGTGTCGCCACGCCCCCTTGCATGAGTCCTAAAATTTAAAAACAGGCACTGATGCCTGTTAACATACAAGCGATCCGCTGGCGATAGAGTCGGCGGATCACTTGTAAGAGGTCGCCGGTATGTGCGCCCCCCCTCCTGCTGGTCCCGAGCTCCGTTGTGCCCGGTGCAAGCCCAAGACCAGCATAGTGCCTCTCGGACAGGGGATCAGATGGAGGTCGGTACACGATCTCCCTCCGGTCCCCTCTCCACTGTCAGAATGCGGAAATGGTGTATATTAAATCACTTCCGCATTCTTGTGTCACTCTCCAGCTTCAGATGCTGAAGAGAAGCTGATGAAGCAGACCTCTGCTTCATCAGCTTCTTCAGGGGGGTCCTAGGTGACATTAGTTGTCTTGGAGACCCCTGATGTCTCCATAAAGAGAACCTGTCACATATTTTGCTATCACATAGAGGGGTTTCTTAGCCCCCTATGTGATAGCAATAAAGTTAAGTGAAAAAAAATAGGAAAAAAATGTAAGCTTCCCCAAAAAATATTTAAGAAAAGAATGGACATTTTTTTTTCAAGTCCCCCCATACATACACGCATGCAAACATGCCAGGCCATCAATCACTGATAACACTAAACTGATGAGCGGTAAAATCGTTTAAAGCGTCGCCTGTGGCCAATTTGGGGTATGGTAGTTTTTTGCAATTTCGCATGTGCACACAATTTTAAAGCTTGACATGTTTGGTGTCTATTTACCTGACGTGACCCCGTCTTTTATATTTTACCAAAAATATGGGTAATAATCATTGTTTCCTAACATAATGGAAAAAAAACTTTTCTTTTTCAAAATTTTCAATAATTTTTCCTTACTATACCAAAAAATGAAAACCCGCAGTTGTGATTAAATACCACCAAAATAAAGCTCTATCTGTCTCTATCAAAATAAGAAAATCAAGATCAAAACAATGAAGAAAGCTAAGCAATATATGCATAATGTATGTGCAGATGAAACCGGATAATTCATAGAGAAGTAGTACAGGCAGCAAGGATGCTGTGCTGAACTTTTGTGAAGGCCAAGCTTGTCACCATTGTGAAAGTAAGTCTACGCTGCCCTGTAATCTGTTTATAGGTGTTATTCTATATGTGCATGAGTGTGGCTCTATTGCTATAGGTTTGCATTCGTGTATGTGCATATAAATCCCCATCTTCAGGATACAAAATTCTTGCAACAGTTCCACAAAGGTGCTGAGACCATAGGGCTCCACACGGCAACTCAAACATTAATGCACTGTACAACAGTTTTGGCCCTTACCTCCCTTCATCAGGTACATGACACCAATAATACATTTTATACATACATGTATACTCCCCAAACACAACCAGAAGAGCATCATCACATTATCACATCATTACCTTCACCTCTACTATCGTGTTAATGATCCTACATCCATTAAACATTACACCCCTTTTTTGACTAGGCAAAACCACACAAATACCTATCTTTATCACAAAAAAATAGGTATAATGTATCTTCATGGACATTGGAACACAATCTAATCTTAATCCAGTTCCAGATACATGGAATACATGGAATATATCTTCATCCATGTTGATCCTTCATCAACATTGTCTGTCTAATAAAATTATATCAAATAGATACCATTCTCACAAATTATGAAAAAGACATGCTTCAAAGCCGAGTCATAATGCCCTTTCTTTTTTCCCTAAAACATTGTTACATAAACCCGTGGCACCTCTCACAGGAGCAAATATAGATCATAATCCTTATTTAAACCCTATGGGGATATTGTATCCAGCCTATTAATCCACCATACCTATTTTTTTTAAGGCTGTGATCCTATCCTTACTCTTTTTATCCGGTGGTGTATAATCTAATACCTTAATTGGTAGGTCTGTTTCAGTACGTCCAAAATCCATAAAATGTATAGACACCAGAAATGAAGGGAGTTTTTTACGAATTGTATGTCTGTTTTGGGCTATACAATCTTTAACCTTGTAAATAGTTTCACCTACATACATAAGTTTACATTTACAGAAAAGGACATAAACCGCAAATGATGACTGAACTGTATTGTATCATTTGATAAAATGTTCAGTTTCTGTAATAGGATGTTTCTATTTACTGTTATTCAACATTAAAGAACACCGAGAGCAGGAAAGGCACAGAAAAGATCCCATGCATTTGGTAGCCAAAAATGTAGGAACCACACCAGAAGCAGTTTTCATCTTTGATTTAACCAACCAGACCCTGAGACTTTTATTTCATCTAAACAATTGTAACGGAGCTATCTGGTACTCCTTGATGTCTGGATATGCTTCATATTGTATATGCAAATTCTTCTTAATTATTTTAAATTTCTTATCACCCTTTAGTTGGAACTGCATAGAGAAAGGCCTGTATTTATATTTAACCCCTTTCTGATTACAATTTTCTCTTTGATACTATGTTAAAATGATATATTAAATGATAACTTATCATTTAATTGTAGAGGATAACCTCTCTTATTGAACGTATTGCACATCTCTTGTAATCTCTCAGTTTGACGTCCTTTAACCTGTAATCCTTTTTCTGATTAACTAGCTATGCATCACCCATCTGAAAACATGAGGAAGATGAAAACTATTATATGATTCTTATCAGTATGTTAAGAGTAAATGTCAGTTTTCAATTGTCCTTTCTCTACATATATCATGGTGTCTGAAATTGATCCATATGTATATTAAATTTTGTATTTACATTGCAACCATTTATTTTGTCATGGGGTTTCAATGTTGCCCCTCCAAAGTCCAAAAACATCATTAATATAGCGCCACCAAACAATGCAATGTTGTGCAAATAACTTATCTGTATACACAAAAGTATACTTATTGCAACTCATTGCAATTCCCTGGTATTGCAAATAAAACATATCTTTAAACAAAAATACATTTTTAAAAAGGATGAACTCAAATTATTTCCTAAATAGCTTCAATTGTGTATTGGTGTATTTGCAACTAGATCTAAGTAGATTTACAGCTGCCTGGATACCATATTCAGGAATAATGGAAGTATACAGACTGGACAAATCTCATGTGACTAGAAAAGTCTCCTGTGTCACCTTATGTATCCTACCTAGTTTTTCTTGGAAATCACCAGTATTGTTTATAAAGAACTGTGTTTTTTCCATGCCAAGTGGGACAGAATCCTATCCAAAAAGGCAACAATAGGTACAGGTGGAATCACATCCAGACAAGATAGGATGTCCTGGAAGTGACAACAGATCTTTATGAATCTTGGGTAGTGTATATAGGACAGGTATCTTGCAGTGTGAAGCTTGTAACTATTTATAGGGCCCCCGGGATGTAGACCCTTGCTTCAGATAATGGCCGAGCAACTCTGCCACCTGTTTTTTAATACCTAAGTGGTATTGCAAACCAATTATAGATAGATAATTGCTAAAGATATTAATATCATCTAGTTGTTTCTTAACCTCTGATACATACTTGCGCTTCTAATCTTACCAGCGACCCCATCCCCCTTGTCAGCTGGCTTGATTACAATATCAGTCCTTTTACCAAATGTATTTAAAGCACTTTTTTCCTTCCTTTTTTCCTCTTGTCAAATTATTTGGAGTAAAACCATACTTATCTAATGTGGTCAAACACAATTTAACCTCTTTCAATACCTTATCAATAAATTGCAGAGGAATAGCAAGTAGGGGTACCATTTTGCTTTTGTTAAATAACCCCAAAGTTCTGTTATCCAATATAGAGACTGGTATTTGAACAGGCATGTCCAGTTTTAAAGGGAAATGTACCATCCATCTAATCTGCCGAAACAGTCGATACAAATCCTGGCCCATTACAAATACATCCAGTTTACTGTTAAGACAAAAGGTTAGACCTTTTTTCAATAGTCTTACCTCATGCTCAGTTAACACAGATGAGGAAATATTATTCACTACATCCTCCTTTGTCTCTCCCATGTCCCCCATTTGTACTATGGGGGTTGCACAGAAATATTCCCTCTGTGCAGTTCTCCATTTGCCACCTCTCCAGTGGCCATCGCTGCAAGGGTTTGCATATGGTCCTTTCGATCTCATCGAGTTGTACTTAAAAACCACTTAAGGAATCCATTTCAGATATTTTGTTTATGATAAAGATGGTTATTTGTGTGGTTTTGCCTAGTTGAAAAAGGGGTATAATGGTTAATGGAGATGGGATTATGAATACAATACTACACATGAAAGTAATGATGTGATGTGTGTGTAGGATGTTGAGAGGTTTGGCAGGATGATTTTTTTGGAGGGTGGTTCAGGGTCAGGATGGTTAGAAGGTTGGGATGGGGAGGTGATTGGGTAAGGCCAAGGAGGGGTGCTGGATGGGAAGAGGATTGGGAGGGGATTGCGTAGCAGGATTGGAAGAAGGAAGGGAAGAGGCTTTGGAGGGGTAGGGGATTGGGGAATGGCAATGAGGAAGGCAGGATGGGAAGAGGGTTGGGTGGGGGGCGCTTGGGGAAGGGCAGCAGGATGGGAAGTATACTATCTGCCCCCTTCCTGTGACCAATTCAGGTCAAATGTATGTGAACATTGTGGGCAAACTGACACTGCCCAGCCTTCCTTCCCCTTTAAATTACATCGTTGGTGTCCTATGGTGAAGAGAAAGGGCCCTTCCACACACATTTTGTAAGCCAAAAGGGACATGGGGTGTTACAGGAGACATGTGTCAAAATATGAAATGGCCTCCAAACTAAGGAAAATTAGTACAGGTTCAATAATCACTCTTCTTTATATAGATAAAGACATGGACACTCCCAGAGAGTTGTTTACTAAAAAACACACACGCACAAGCCAGAACTTAGGAACAATAGCATTGTCCCATAGGATCATCCTCCAGTAATGATCAAGCATCTTGCACACGCCACTACCTTGTAACCTGATATAAACAACATTTTCAACATTTATCATTCCTTTTTTTTGCATGACCTGCTAGTTTGTACGCAGTAGTATAAGTGCGCATCATGGCACTTTTTTTCTGTTTTAGGGGTAGCATGAACCTGGATTTCTTAATTCAGCCCCATAGTAACAAGAACATCAGTCTGCTCTTATATCTGCTTTAGTATCTTCAAGATCTCTCTTTTTATCTTGATTATTTCTGGAGTACAATTCTACAGATTATTTCTACAGTACAGACAGAGTAATTATGGCAAAGACAATTGCACCTAATAAACAGGGAGAGCTAAATAGGATTTTTTATTCCTGGAGTTTTCAGAAAATAGCACCTAAAAAGGAAAACTGCAATTTTTAAATATATTTTTAAAAGTAATGCTACGGAATAGGAATGTGCAACAAATATAAGGTAGGTTTAACCCACTTTGGGTGTGTAAATGTTAAGCCTTTTGGAATATTTCTGTATTACCAACAAGCAATCTATCCTAACTTTTAATTCAATGTAGTTTCTGTGCTGCACTTTTGCTATTTTTAGGATACTGACATATTTATTTATTCATTTATTTTTTCATGTTTGAAATTATGTTGCCTCATATAAAACTAAGTTTGGATATTTAAATACCTGTTGTGAAAAGTTTAATAACATCCAATATTTTGCAGCAACTAAACTAATTAAAACAACTTGGCGCATTTTGTAGCTTTGCTTAGGTGTTTGAATTTTCCATCTGTTCAGCTGCAGCATAAATTCCCACCTAATTTTTTTTATTTCTTTGATTTAGTGTAAGTTGAGCAGCACACAGTACAGCTGTTAACTTTTGACAGTAGAGAGAAACAGTAATATACGTTTTAGAAAGATGTACCTAAATGTTTAAGGAATATTTTTTTTTCACCTTGAGCTGTATTGTATGTTAAAATCTAAAATGATACCCAATTTTTTTAAATACACATAGAAAATGATGATGCATCTCAGTGATTGAGTAATTGTCTAAATATTATAGTGAACATTTTACAAATATTTTACAAATTGCCTACGGCAGCTGAGTGAATAGACCCCAAGGTGTTCATAAATTCATTAAAAGCAGGCAGCTTTCTCTCAAAAAAAAAGTGTTGTCATAGTTTTTCTTTGTGCGTCACCCTGCCCACTCTTGTAATTTCTTGTGTATTTTTTGCTGAAGTGCTCATAAAAAACACCAGTGCTCTGTTAAATAAGCCTCTCACCTCCGTGTTCAGACCCTTGGGTCTCAAAGCGCTTCTTATAGGGTAAAACTCGTTCCTCACACTGTTTGTAGCTGTGATCTTCCTTCCTTCAGATGAGACCAATCCTGATCTTAACGGTTTTCTCCTTTACCGACAGCCCAAAAAGATCTCTCAAAGACAGAAGTGGAAATCATAGCGCACCCCGTATGCATAAAATGATTTTATTTAAAAAAATATTATATATATTTTTTTTTCTCTCACAGTAGTATTGTTCACTATAATATTTGTTTTTTGCACATATTATTTGTTTACTTGTTGGGTGATAGCGCCGCTTCATATATTTGAATGATATTAATGCAGGCTCATGCAGCCAATTTAAGTGAGCAGCTGTAAGGAGTAACACCCAGTTTTTCTTTAATTAATCGAGCGCAGAAGCCCCTGTAGATAATTTCAGAATAATGTTCCTAAATGTAAAATTGCAAAGACTTTAAACATATCATCAACTAAAGTGCTTAATATGAAAAGATTCTGAGAATCTGGAGAAATGTCTGTATGCAAGTGACAAGGCCAAAATGCAATATTGGATGCCCAGTGCCTTGCTGAAATGAGCAAATTTTCTATCTACACCTTGTATCATTTCTTAAAAATATTATGCATTATTAATGCTGCCTGGGAGTGCTAATACTTAAGTGTGTTGTACTAACACTTGACATCATGTGTAAGCAGCATTAATTACATTTATTTACACCTGTGAATACATGTATATTTCAGTTAAAAAGAGCAAATACAATATTGCATCTTTTATGTATATTTATTTTCTGTCTGTAGGCTCCTGTGTTAACTGGGTTAAAAATGCAGTAGCATACGTTTAATTATCCTGAAAACAGTGTTTATATATAGTAGTTTTGTCTCTGGCCCAATTTAAACAAAAAATATTGAGATATTAAATGTAGTTGATGCTGCAAAATATGAATTTAAACTTTCCCCATTATAGCCATATTCAGCATGTTAGAGAGCTATAAAAAGATGTTAGAAATAAAATGCTAATAATGACATTTTCCCTGACATAAAATAATAATAATAAAAAAGCAAACTACAGCAGAAAAATGTAATGCATGTGACAATCTATAATGTTTCACTAGTATGATACTTAAACAAGAGAAAATAATGTAGAAAGCTTAAACACATCCCTACCAAATATATCCTGTCAGTATTCTGTCATGTAACATTTACATTAATGTGTGAAAGCCAGTATAACAGGATGGCTCATTATTTTTGCTTACAGGACCTCATTAGCTAGAGAAGTGAGCACTGTGGTAGGTGGTACAGAATAAAAGGGAGAAAGATGTGGACAGGTAGGACATTATTCTAATGATGGACACAAAAATCCAACCCTGCAAAATATAGTACCCCCTAGAAGAACACAGTGGGTAGTAATTAAAAGAGCAGAATAAAATAAAACTCATCCAGAAGGTACATAGAATTAATAGGTAGGTATGTAGATAGATAGATAGATAGATAGATAGATAGATAGATAGATAGATAGATAGATAGATAGATAGATTTTTTCTCCTTTACCGACAGCCCAAAAAGATCTCTCAAAGACAGAAGTGGAAATCATAGCGCACCCCGTATGCATAAAATGATTTTATTTAAAAAAATATTATATATATTTTTTTTTCTCTCACAGTAGTATTGTTCACTATAATATTTGTTTTTTGCACATATTATTTGTTTACTTGTTGGGTGATAGCGCCGCTTCATATATTTGAATGATATTAATGCAGGCTCATGCAGCCAATTTAAGTGAGCAGCTGTAAGGAGTAACACCCAGTTTTTCTTTAATTAATCGAGCGCAGAAGCCCCTGTAGATAATTTCAGAATAATGTTCCTAAATGTAAAATTGCAAAGACTTTAAACATATCATCAACTAAAGTGCTTAATATGAAAAGATTCTGAGAATCTGGAGAAATGTCTGTATGCAAGTGACAAGGCCAAAATGCAATATTGGATGCCCAGTGCCTTGCTGAAATGAGCAAATTTTCTATCTACACCTTGTATCATTTCTTAAAAATATTATGCATTATTAATGCTGCCTGGGAGTGCTAATACTTAAGTGTGTTGTACTAACACTTGACATCATGTGTAAGCAGCATTAATTACATTTATTTACACCTGTGAATACATGTATATTTCAGTTAAAAAGAGCAAATACAATATTGCATCTTTTATGTATATTTATTTTCTGTCTGTAGGCTCCTGTGTTAACTGGGTTAAAAATGCAGTAGCATACGTTTAATTATCCTGAAAACAGTGTTTATATATAGTAGTTTTGTCTCTGGCCCAATTTAAACAAAAAATATTGAGATATTAAATGTAGTTGATGCTGCAAAATATGAATTTAAACTTTCCCCATTATAGCCATATTCAGCATGTTAGAGAGCTATAAAAAGATGTTAGAAATAAAATGCTAATAATGACATTTTCCCTGACATAAAATAATAATAATAAAAAAGCAAACTACAGCAGAAAAATGTAATGCATGTGACAATCTATAATGTTTCACTAGTATGATACTTAAACAAGAGAAAATAATGTAGAAAGCTTAAACACATCCCTACCAAATATATCCTGTCAGTATTCTGTCATGTAACATTTACATTAATGTGTGAAAGCCAGTATAACAGGATGGCTCATTATTTTTGCTTACAGGTAGGTGGTACAGAATAAAAGGGAGAAAGATGTGGACAGGTAGGACATTATTCTAATGATGGACACAAAAATCCAACCCTGCAAAATATAGTACCCCCTAGAAGAACACAGTGGGTAGTAATTAAAAGAGCAGAATAAAATAAAACTCATCCAGAAGGTACATAGAATTAATAGGTAGGTATGTAGATAGATAGATAGATAGATAGATAGATAGATAGATAGATAGATAGATAGATAGATAGATAGATTGAACTTTACCAAATGACTGTCAACTTTGCAGAAGTACAGTATATTTACTAAAAGAGCTACACGTGTACTGAGAAATACATAATTCTAGGTGTTCATTTAGAAGTATATTAGGACTAATATACTGTATTTACAGAATATCTATAGAATATGCGATGGTTTATCTTTGATTATTCACTGACTTAACATCCACTGCACATTTTATAGTAACCATTTGTTTCATTTGTAAAGTGATGAATATCAGGGGAATGTTTTAATCATTCAATCCAAACTCAGAAACTGAATAATGTGGCCCCTGGTGCATAGCTGCTCTGTTTTATATATATTTAATATTTTATAGGCAAGTCATAGCTTACAAACTTTAAACAATGAAAAAATAGCAACATGCAACAATAAATGAAAAAGTTATTATATAAGTCTGTATATGAGTATGTAACAGGTGTTTCTCCATTCTAATGGTATGTGCTTAGGGTTGCAAAGCAGGCTGCCAGACACGAGCATATTATGTCAGAACAAGATTCTTTATCAACAATTTAGAAAACTCATCACTCACCCTTTACAGCAGATGGTACCATACATCTCAGCATCATAATACAAGCAGTGTACCTGTACTAGTTTCCTCCCTTTGTAATGGAGAGGACCTCATAAGGGCTCAAACTTGTTACTACTTCTATGGGGTGATTCTCCACCTGCAGAAGACTTCAGACAGCCACTA
>NW_017306906.1:853767-877661 GCF_000935625.1 Nanorana parkeri | reverse complement strand
AGACAGCCACTAATACTAATTTCCTCTCAAAGGGTCCTTATGGGGGGGGGGGTTCCCATCAAACAATGTAACAGATCTGGCTGACTATTGTCCCAGTTTTCCCTTCTTCTCCGCTCATTCCCAAAACTTGGCAATGTCTTTGCATGCTATCTTTCTCTCATCTCCCTTTGTTTGTAGTTGCCCGCATTACTACATTCATTCCTTATGGTGCAAATGGACTAACTGGACTATACACAATTGAATTTTCTAAAAATATTAATTTGTCTTACTGTAAGGACTCTTCTACAATTATCATAAAATTATTTCAAATAAATAAAAGTGTCCTCCCCTTTGGATTCTAAATTCCTAGGTCCTTGCACAGGCATGTGAGCATAAAAGATCCCATTCACCCCAAACTCACCCTAACCCTGTATAACTCCCAGGGTTTGGGAGGGGTGAAACAACCCCCTTTAAACCTCCCCTATATCCTCCTCACTGCCAGCACCCTAACCCTTGTCCTCCTTCTCGTATTGCTGCTCTGCCTACTGCTGCCTCTGCTACACAGGGATAGCCACAGTTGATAAAGGATCCTACTAACCTGGAAGCAACAGCAAGTACTTCTCTTTCTTTTGCTGCTGTGCCTCCAGAAGGAACACAAGAGGGATTTTGTAACTAATCCCCACCTTATCACAGTTTTGGCTGCCTTTCGAAATGGTGCCAAAATTCTGTATGTGTCCTGAATAATGAGCCACTAATGCAATGAAAAGAACCCCAGCTCCAAAGAGCCTGCCTCTGTACCATAATTATGATGCAACAAAGTGTACAGCGCTAAATGCCCTTCAGGAGATTCGATAACGGTGAGGATCAGAATGATATCACCTCCGTGTCAAGCAATCATAAAAAACATATGATTAATATATAAAATAATTATATATGTATATACTTGTATAAAAAAAATGTGTTACCAAAATGTATCAACAAGTGTCATAAATGCGTGTCATAAATACACCTTATTTCAGGGAAAATAAATAAAAGGTCTCCAGAAAACATGTGTCATATATGTACAAAAAAAAAATACCACATTATAAAACAGTCTGTGTTGTTTTCTTTCGAATTGTAAACTGAAAGTTAATAGAAATATGAACTTAAAGTTTTTAAGCTCTACAATCTTCAAGACAAGAAGCAAAAAAGAAAAAGAAAAATAAGTGAAATGTTCAATTTTGTGAGGTGTCCAACGAAAAAAACCCAAAGAAGAAAAAAAGCAGGCAGATCCCCTCTAGGGAATGCACTCACCAGATCCCTGATGATAGAAAGCCGTTAATCTTATCCAATGGAGACCGAGGGTGTGTGTCCTCTTCTCCCGTTTGGTAAAAGCCTCAGGATACAGAACCCGCTTGCTTCTCCGAGATGAAGGGTTTATGGGCCTACCTTTACGTCATTGTTCCGTGTTCTTTGTCCGGATGGATACCTAACAGAGGAGACCTAATAGTAAAGATCATCAGGGATCTGGTGAGTGCATTCCCTAGAGGGGATCTGCCTGCTTTTTTTCTTCTTTCGGTTTTTTCGTTGGACACCTCACAAAATTGAACATTTCACTTATTTTTCTTTTTCTTTTTTGCTTCTTGTCTTGAAGATTTGAGAGCTTAAAAACTTTAAGTTCATATTTCTATTAACTTTCAGTTTACAATTCGAATGAAAACAACACAGACTGTTTTATAATGTGGTATTTTTATTTTGTACATATATGACACATGTTTTCTGGAGACCTTTTATTTATTTTCCCTGAAATAAGGTGTATTTATGACACGCATTTATGACACTTGTTGATACATTTTGGTAACACATTTTTTTTATACAAGTATATACATATATAATTATTTTATATATTATACATATGTTTTTTATGATTGCTTGACACGGAGGTGATATCATTCTGATCCTTACCATTATCGAATCTCCTGAAGGGCATTTAGCACTGTACACTTTGTTGCATCATTATTCTGGGGGCTTTTAGCCTGAGTTCAGCAGCTTTTTCTTTCCCTTCGGTTTTAGAAAAATTATGCAATTTTTGTTCCGGGGCCATATTAATTTTAATTTCAATCCAGTTCTCACATTTTATACACATCTTTTATACTATTACTATTTCCATTAGCACAAGTTAGTTTGGTTTTCTGTACCATAATTGCACAGGTACCGATTGATGGTATGCTGCTATTGGTGCAGCCTCTTTAGCATGTACAACGCTGGCTTCCAGCATGTGTGGGGATGTCACAGATGTGAAAGTTGGCAGTTAGCAGATGTTGGAGCCTCATTTCTGTTAGGCGAACACTAAGTGGCCAGGTGTGACTGTCTAATGTGGCCTGAATAGGGGCCTCCTGGAGGACAGGATACTTCATGATTAACCACTGCACCACTAGGTTGAGGTCATGTGCCAAGCAAAAAAAATACAAAATACATGTGTGAATGTTACCAGGTTAAGGGTAGCCAGCAGGTCTGGCCCAGTATAGCCCCTGTCCACAGGCATAAGAGTTGCAACACAGAATAGAATTTTGTCTGGAACATTGTATATGCTCTGGGGCAATTGAGGGATAAATGCTGGTTTTGAGGAGTCGGAGGATAAGGTGTCAGGACCAGATGCAGACATATAGCAGAGTAAATAGTGGTGAGTTGGTTCACCTGTAGCAGCCGCTTTACCCATAAGACAAGTAGACCTACCAGTACTCAGATGCCCCGGGTCTTAGACTATACACTCTGGCTATAAATGTCTCAGGACATTAAGACAATACACATGCAAGAAAGGAACTGGTTGCAAGATAAATACAGGATAAAAAAACATGTCTAGTACAATATATAAGAAACATGACAGGTACAGGATTAAAGAGCCAAGGGAAGACTAGAATTCAAGATCAAGACAGGACTTTGATACAAGAGCAAGACAGGGACATGATTCAAGCTATACAAGAGCAATATACAGGCTTGTGTAGACAGAATTAGACAAGACTAGGGCAGGGTGGGAGACTTAACTACTTGCTGCCCAGAGCAATTTCTTACTTTTTGCACATACATGATAAAATCTGAATTTCTGGCTAGAAACCAGCTTCAGACCCCCAAACAATGATATATTTTCTGAAAGAAGAGGCCCTGTAGAATAAAAAGATGCTAGTTGCAATTTTTTATGTTGTACGGTATTTGTGCAAATGTTTATCAAACAAGTATGTTTAGGATAAAATACACTAGAATGAAATTTAGTGCACATAAACAGAATAAAATACACAATTGTTTGGTAAAATGTAAAAGACGCGGTCACGCCAGGTAAATAGATACCAAACATGTCAAGCCTTAAAATTACGTGCATCTGTGAAACTGCAAAAAACTACGATAACCAAAATGACCCACAAGTGACGTTTTAAAAGCTTTTACAGCTCATCGGTTTAGTGATTTAGTGATTGATGGGCCTAGAATTATTGCTCTCACTCTGACACTTGTGAAGATATGTAACATGTGTTGCTCAATTTTCTTTTTTTACATAGGCACATCCGACGCGTGTTTCTGTTGTATGTGTGTGCAACGTGGGGGGCAGGGAACTTTAACTTTTTTTTGCATTTTTTTTTACACTTAACTTTTTTTTTACACTCTAACAACCCCCTATGTAATAGCAAATATAATGTGACAGGTCCTCTTTATGGAGACATCAGAGGTCTTTTAGACCCCTAATGTCCCCTAGGGACCCCAAAGAAGCTGATGAAGTAGAGATCTGCTTCACCAGCTTCTTCTTCTGGCTCTAGGAGCCGGAATGTGCCCAGTGACACCGGAAGTGATGTAATGCACATCACTTCCGGGTCCAGTGATCGGAGGAGAGATCAGCAGCTGGAAGCTTGCTGATCTCCCTCCGATCTGTCAGGGGAGACCCGCCGTGCAGGTCACAGGCTTACACGGGGGACAGTGGAACCTAGGAAGCCGGCGGTGAAGGGTGGGGACACACACGTACAAGCGATCCGGGGCATATACAGATGCCGGATCACTTGTATTTAAACAGCAATGTCTGCTGTTTAAAACTGTAGCAAGAACATGGCTGCAGCGGCAGCCGTGTTCTTAGTATAACCACTTCCAGCGGATGATGTGTATTTACGTGAACCCGCTGGAAGTGGTTAAAGGAAAATGCTGTACCCTTGAAACAGGATGTGGCCCTGCTGTGTTTTAAAACAAATACTCACAATATGAAAGTGGTGGAAAATAGGGGAAAATAATTAAACGTAACAATTTATTGGCATCTCTGAGTGTTTGGGGGAAAAAAACCTGATGGCAAACATCTCTGGGCACAGTTTACTGTGGAGTGGGCCACATGGTACTAAGTTGACCACCCTCAATGGGAAATCTTCGTAATCAAACAACTCAACTATTGGGATAAAGATGTAATTGTGCTATGGGCCACTAAGCACTCTAAACTAACAATTAACCTGATGACCCCCCCCAGTAAAAAGAGTATAAAAATGAAAAAACAATTTTTACATTATATATACAGTGTACTTATATATATTGGGGATGCACCAATATATTGGCTCCCAAAACACATTGGCCGAAAAAGGCACTTCTGGCATAATGCTGAAAGTGCCAATTTCTGACCGATACAGCGGCGCATTACTGCTTTCTCTACTCCCCGCTGGGCGCTGCTCTGTGTCCCAGCGGGGAGGAGAGAAACTGTCACAGGCGGCCGAGCGCTGCGGGACGAGTGCTGTGAGTGGCCGGCGTCTCTACTCCCACACCGCTCAGCCTCCTGTCACAGATCGGCAGAACGGTGTGTGGGCTGAGACAGCTGTCATTGCTGTCACAGCAGGCTGAGCTCTGCTCACTCAGCCTCCTGTGTCAGCTGTCAGGAAGCTGCCACTTGCAGAGAGATCAGCGTCCCTGGTTAACAGCTAACCAGGGACACTGATCTCCAGACAGCATAACTGTCCCTAGCGTTCCGGGAGTATCCCACTCCCGGCTGTCAAGGAAAGAAACACTGCTTTTTCTTTTTTTTTCTTATTCTAACACAGAAGTTTGGATCCAGATGTTAGATCGGCTGAGTCGAACTCCTTCTGCACTTCGGGTCGGCTGAACATGCCGTGCATGTTCGGCCGACCTGAAGCCACGCGAAGCCACAGATATACGGCTGAAATCAGCCGTACCAGCCTGAAGTGAATAGCCGAACAGCGTTTGGCTCACTTCGCTTTAGGTCGATCATTCACTCGGCTGCCTACGCCAGCTTAGTGAATAGACCCCTCAGTATAGAGGATTCCTGTTCATTTATAACAGGGGCTGCAGAAAAAGATATTGTGGAATCTCTTTTTCTATTTTAAATGGGAAATATCAGGGGTCTGTTTAGACCCCTAATATTTCCCCTAATGGATTTCTAAATATATTACACAATATATGCTGAAATGTATTTGTTTCCATGTTAAAAATAATCTTGAAAAACAAAATATTTTCAAATATATATTTTCAAATATATGCCTTTGCAAAATATATTTTTGTTTACATTTTTGAAATACATGTTAAAATATATTTTTATGTCGGACAATATATTGTAAATATATGTCACATATATAGATTTATTTGCTAAATATATTTGAAATATATTTATCTCTTATGTGGACTGACTTCTTAACCAAGGTGCAAAAACAGATAGCAAAAAACATAGATGTTAAATGCAGACTGATAATTTTTCATAACTCTTAATATACTCCTCTAAACTTAGGGTGGTCACCAATGGTAAAACTCCCTTCCTAATCTCAACCTGGCTAGATTTCAAATACATAACAATGTGGCATGCCTCATTTTAACCTCTGATATTTACTTATTGCACTGTCAAGCCATATAGCGGTGGCACCTTATCCAACTAATCAGCACCGGCATGTAGCACTGCATGACCTAACATACTACACTTTTGCCCCCACTGGTGAACCAGTTGTGTTTAAGAGACTGGTGAAGGGGAGGTTTCAACGCTCTTCAAGTTTCTCTTCATTGTTGTTTCTCTTTATTTGACTGTTCCAGTGGTTTACAGATTCTTGAGACCACAGTCTAACCCCCACTTCTGCTTCTCTTAACTTGATCCCTGCTGGTCTGCTACTCTGCCTATCCAAAGGGTTACTTTAACATCTCTGCAGAAATTTATACCGATGGGAGTATGGGACTGGCTCTTCCATTGCTAAGCCGCAACAACTTAGCTTTCTCTCCTGGAACGTAAGAGGTCTACATGATTCTATTAAAATGAAAGCCTTATTTTGTGCTCTGTCTAAATATCAACCAGCTATAGTGTGTCTGCAAGATACACATCTAACAAAAGACATCACTGATCTTCTTGGCAGATCACTATATAAAACTTCATATCACTCTTGTCATACCTCTTACTCTAGCAGAGTTAGTATTTTTATTTATAAAACCATACGACTCACCTGCAAGCACACTACAATTGTTGAGTCAGGCTGATTTATCTTTTTGCATTGTACATTGCTTCATTTGCACTTGCTAATGCTTAAATCCCTGTCCCCTTTATTTAGCCGAGGTACTCAAAGACTTTTCTGTGTCCAATTCTGTGGTGTGTGTATAGGGACTTGCCTATGATTGTTCTTGGAGATTTTAACCACTTGAGTCCCCAGTGTTACTTTAAAATGGTGCTGGAGAGTGGATATTTTTCCCAGAAATCCAGCATGCTCCATACAGTCATATCCAGCAGTTGCTATGGTGATATGACTGATGCCGCAGTCACAGCAGACATCTAAGAATATACATCATCACCAACACATACACATACTGAAGAGTAAAGGTATGAACATAAAATTAAAATACTTTTGGGCAGCTATTTCACACAAATTGTCACATAATTGCTACCTGTGTCAACCAATGTTGGTCGGTTTTTTAGCCAGAATCCTCTTGAGATCTACCTTTGATGGGAGTAGTCAGACATCTGACCATGTCCCTCTAAATTAATTCAGTTCTTATGGTAGCATTTAAGCTCTCTCGCGGAATAATTTATGTTGTCAGCACCAAACATTTTAATCAGATCAGAGGCAAATAGGATATTCCCAATCTCCTTAGCAGTGTAAGTATTTCATCTGAATTTTATCTGAAGAAGCTGATCCTTCCATGTGTAACCTTATATCAGGCAAACTGCACTATTCAAGCTATATGGTCTTTCAGGTAAGGAACACATTAGTGTGGTCAAGGCTGAAGTGCTTGCTAAAGTATCAGAAATTCAGAACAAGATGCAGCAAATCCGGGGCACTCCGTACAGCAAATGGCCATATCCACCTATGGCGCCATAACAGCAGACATACAAAAAATATATTATTACCATCACACAATCAGGACAGTTTCCATTGTTAAGGGGAAGTTTCCTTCTTTTATTTGTATTTATTTAATCTTTTATTTGTATTTATTTACAGAGTTATTCAATACAGAGCCGAAGGATTAAGCCAAAGCATCAGCTAATCCTTTGGCTCAATACAACAACCAGCCACAGCCAGAGGCCTCTGGTTCAGCCAAACCAAAAGGCTGCTGTACAGGCTATTCACAAAAGCCCGTACAGCAGCCGAAGGCACCCGAACAGCTCAGCTAAGCCGAACGCATATGCTTTGGCTCGGCTGAGCCGAAGTCACAGCCAAAGCGGGGAGAGCTTTGGCAGACTGTTCTCCCTGCAAATGTAAACACCTGTCATATGGGTCAGCCAACTAAAAGCAACTGGGCGGAGCCAGCCATGATCTCATGGCTGCTCCACCCAGTTGTTATCATTCAATGACAGCCTAGCATCCTCAGGTTATTTGAGGACACTAGGCTGTCATTGAATAACAACTGACAAGTACCCCTTACTCATTTACAAGGTGGGCATCATCTGGCAGGCCTGTGCTTGGATTAAGGGTCTGCTTAGGAAGTTTAGGGGGGACACCGCATATTTTCCCCTCTTTATGGGGTGGGATTCCACCTTAAAATTGCTACCAGACCTGGGGTCTGGTATGACTTTGGGGGAACCCTATTTATTTTTTTCATAACTTTCCTACCAGACCTAAATGGTCAGGTATGGATTGGGAGGGGGACCCCACTCTGTTTTTTTAATTAACTTTTCATTTTTTTTAATCCTGCTGGCTACCTCAGAGGTCTCGGTCTCTCTGTCTCTCATTTTTGTTCACTGTGCAAGCATCGAATGCTGTCATCAGTGAACAGAATGTCCTTTGAATGTTTAGCAATCTCGAACTGTGAAAAAATTGCCATCATGTTAATTTGTACTCTCGTCAACCCACATTAATTTTATATAAATATTACTGTAAGAATTTATGCAGACTATTTTTTCAACTTCATGTGTCACAATGTAGCATTAAAAGGGAAATAAGCTCTCCTAAAGTGCACTAAACGCACATATTCACCTTGAGCTTTCCCATTCTGATATGTTACATACATGTTTCACTAAATTGATATAAATTTAATCAGCATACTTTGCTGATTATATTTTGGGGTAAAGGTAGGGAGGTTTGCAAATTATGTAAATGTTGCAATGGGGAAAATTATGCAATCGACGTTTTCGCAGGTATGCGCACCTGACGCATGTTTACATGCGTGTATGTAGGGGTGGGGACTTTAAAAAAAAAAAATTTTCTGTAACTTTAAAAAAATTTCACTTAACTTTATTACTATCACAGAGGCTAGCCGGCGGATCGATTGTATATTAACGGGCATCGCTGCCTCTTTTCAAATAGTGGGGATTTCCTGCTCAGGCGCGGCGCCCAGTATACACGCCCAGTTACATCCAAGAAGCTCCCGGCCGGCCGTGTATACACAGCGGCTGGCTGGGAGGTAGTTAAATTAAATTATTATTATCTACCTTTGGAGGAAGGAGGACTGGCCGACCCTATTCCCTGGTTATACTAATTGGCAACACAACTGCAACACTCTGGGGGTGGCATATTTTCTGCTAATTGATCCTAATAAATCACTGACATCATCCCTCTGGCATGACCAGTGTAATATATTATCCCTATAAACTGGTGCTTTCTTAAAATGTACACACTTCACCATTCTTAATTTATACTATAAGATCTGGCAACACATGAAATCTATTCTCACAGACATAGTTTTCACTCCCAAAACTATCCAAAAACTCCTTTTTGGATATTTCCTACTACATCATGCCATCACAGGTCAACGTAAAATTACCAATCTTATACTATACAAAATGGAACACATTTTGTTCATAGTTTAATCCGGGTGTTGTATTTTTTTTATATCAATTAATTAAATTGAATTTTTAATAAATTGCACCCTATTTACTAGTTCCTGCAGCCCACTGTCACTAGCATGTTAAGAAAAACGGGCTCAAGATGTAAGTAAATTTACAGATGAATGGTGACTCAAATCCCTCCAAAAAAAACACCCCAGGGGTCGATATACCCTTCTTTGTGACTTACACAATTATTTCTGTTGCATAGGATATACTGGAACCCCCTAAGAATATACTGCTTTTCCTGGAGGAACTCCCCACTATACCCTCAATTTTCGCAGGTGACAAGGGGAACTTATTCATATGCCCAAAATGGGTCCAGTTTATGCATATCTTTTTAAATGTTCTCCTGAGCTTACAATGGGTCTCCTGGGAATCTTGAATCTTTCCTCTGACCCTAACCTAGAGATAGTGGTATCCGGAATCCTAAACTTGGCCAGGAAAACTATTGCTCAACATTGGCTTTTCACCAACATCCTACCACACACTACTGAATAGAAAAGGTGAATTCTAACCTACACCCGAAAAGCCTAACCTATGCCTGTAAAGGTAGCTCTTCAAAATGTAATGAGCTTAGGGCAGGTGTCTGAGTGACCTTCTCTTTAATCCCCTACTCTTTTATGTAAATAGGCTGTTTTGGAGGTAGTTAGGATATATTGTCATTTGTATTTCCAACAACACACAGTGTATCTTTTACTACTCCAATACATTTGGTGCAATCCTACATCATGAATGCAGGTTTCATCAAATGTACAGTACATCTAATTCATTTTTAATCTGTATTTTCATTATTTTTCATATAATTACATTGTACATTATATACTACATTGCTGTATTTTAAAGTTAAGCCAGATTTCTATACTGTCAATGTATTTCTCTAATTCTTCCTATACTGTAAGCCACACTGTTTTTCTCCGTAACTCTTGTTCTTATGTTTGTTTGTTGCATTAAAGTTGGAAAACTCTGTTCCTCTCTAATGAAGAATACTTTGATAAAAAAAATATGTATTTATTAAAACATAAACATTATTTTACCAGGTGTAACAATAAGGGTTTCGGTGTGTCCTAAATGTCATTTTCCAGGACCCTGACGAAGTTTAAATATTTAAATTTATTTCAGATGTGCCATTGTAGTTTCAAGACCAAGTCCACTGCTTGTATAGAGAAAAAAAATAAAGATTAGTTAGTAAGCAGTCAAAGAGTTTGGTAACATTAAGATCATGCTTGCACACACACACATGCTGTATTAACTATAACCTTTGCTGGCCAGAACTAACACATTACTTCTACATGCCCTCATCTGTGAGAAAAAAGTAGATATTTGCAACACGTGTTACTCTTTTTGCTTGGGTTGTTTGGCATAGTATCTTGTAAATAACATTTTTGTGATATTATGTAATTTTGCCCTTTTTATTTCTTATGATTTTTATTATTTGCTTTAGTTTATTGGTAATAATGTATTTTTAGATATGATGTCATAAATGTAAAATGTTTCAATCATGTTCAGTTCTACACATAGCCTTTAAGCAAATCTGCAACAAAAATTAAAAAGAATTAAGAAGAGAAGAATAATGTGGCCATCTTAGATTTAAACCGGCCAGAATAACCTGTTTTTGAAACTACTTAATTTTTGCCACCCCCATTGTTGTTTACTACAACTATAGGATATAGCACTTCTTCCAGCTGTCTCAAGCAGACTTCTTGGTTGTGCATGGTTCTTTAATAAGCAAGCAGTGTCCAAATTGGACAAAGATAACAGTTTGTGAATTTTAATTAACTGAGCTGGCATGTGTCCCCATTAGCCATGCAAATATGCAGAAATACCTTTAAGTGTGGTAAATAACACAGCTAGAACTATGCACACATACTGACACATCTTATGTGTATTTATTACTGCTGTCATGTTTCTGTATGTGAATATCGCCCTCAATTTTTATAAAATGTTACGTTTTCAAATACTGTACAAAGTTCTGTATTTTCTAATGAAAGTCTTATTTTAAATGTGCCATGTGTTTTATCTTGGCATTTGTAATCATTCCCACATAGAAACAATAAATAATACATCTGTGAAATTCTGGCACCCTAGATGTTTTGCAAAATAACTAATTCCCAGATTTATAAAGCACAATTAGTTTGTTGCACTTAACACGTATGGCAAATAGCATGAGTATATTATATCTGTTGTCAAACTGCTTTTGTTCAGTGGAATGCTAATTTATGTGGAGTAAAGATAAGTAGTTTAGTATGAACTGTACAGTGAAGTCATCAAATTATTGTATCTACTTTATGTATTTTTTTCATTACTGAGATCATTCTACTCTATCAGGGATCAGCTGCGTCAGACTGATCCATCAACAGCACATGGTGTAGTTGTCCTTGGTGCCTCCATTGTGATCAGTTTGGCTAACCTACTGTGCTCTGTCTAGGTTTTTATTTTTAAGAGGTAAAGGACCTTTATCATGTCTCTTTTTTTAATTCTTTTTTTAATTCTTGATTGGTTTGTGCATGCCACAGAAGTGGCAATAACATTATTTGTTGGTCTTTACATGACACTAACTTACAAAGTGAATTTTCACTTTGTAAAGGAATTTCTACATACCTTAGTACATTTGTTGAAAATTTACTTTGCAAAGAATACCCAATCACATGCAAGGAAAATTTTAAAAAACATAAAATGTTTGCTTGGACGTGATTGGATGTTAGCAGAGATTTCACTAACATCACCACATTCACTTAGCTAGGTAAAAATGATCTTTCATAGGAAAGGTTCACTTTGCTAAGTGGGCAGCCTAATCTACTTTAGTAAATGAACTCCACTGCATCTAACCCTGCCATAAAATGTGATGATTGAGAATTTAGTATATGTGGACATATATTAGAGCTCCTGTTATAGTTTCAGTGCACAGCCATTGTCCTTAATACTCAGCAAAGCTTTGAGATCACTTTGTGGAAGTTGGATTGCCCTAAACAATACCTGCAACATGAAGGTCTTAACAAATCCAAACATCTTGACTTTTATTTCACCTTCCATTGCCTTCTAGACAGTATGTGAAAGATGGGCCCAATATCACCTAACGTCATGCTGAAATTAGGACTCAGCCTAAGCGTCAGATCTGGAGAATTTTCATCAAGCTCTGTTACATAGCATTAGAACAAGCTGAAATTGGAACTAAAGTTTAAATGTAATCAATATCCACATCATAGCCAAACAATTAAAGAATCATACAAAAATATCTAAGGAGTCTATTCACTAAGTTGCCAAAGGGCAGCCGAGTGAATAACTGACCCGAAGTGAAGTGAGCCGAACGCTGTTTGGCTATTCACTTAAGGCTTGTACGGCTAATTTCAGCTGTATATCGGCTAAAATCAGCCGTACATCGGCTTGCTTCATGTGGCTTCGGGTCGGCCGAACATGCTCAAAGTGGCTATTTCACTTTGCAATAGCAAACTAACTACTGCACTGCCCTCTGCTGCTGTCAATCACTAGAAGGGGACCTGATGGAGAACTTTAGGTCCCCTCTGGTGATTGACAGCAGTTCACTCAGGTCCCCTCTGCTGATTGACAGCATATATATATACACAGTGTCTGCATACTCTCTTTGTGACTCTTGTAAGTAGGCATTACAACAACACTGATAATACAACAGCTTACCTGCAAATCCTTATAAAATATTTAATCTATTTGTAGAATTGTAGTTTAAAAACTTTCAAATTTATATGTTTACAAATTTCCCTTAGCTTGGGAAACAACTTGTTCACACTTAATGGTTAATAGACTTCTTATATCAGTTAACTGTTCACCAGACAGCTCTATTATACTCAGATAGCTCTATTATACTCATATTTAACTAATAGACTTTGGATGAGCTGGGTTGTGCTGAAAGGGCCACAAACAGCTCAAAGTTTAGACAAGTAAGTAGGACTCGGTCAGAATTCAAGGCCAGATTTTGGCTTGCATGTAGAAGAGGTCTGTAACTGTGTTTTAAATATTGATAAAGATTGAAGCAATAGACCTTTAAAGGGTACCTTAACCCAAAATCAAATGTAACATATTGCAACTTATCAGTTCTTTTCATTTATTAATTTATGTATAACTTTTATCCCAAAAGGGAGAAAAATGTTAGCAAGTGTTTGGCTTTAATTTGTTAGTCAAGCCCATCCAAAATATGCTAGTGGATCTAACTCTACCCTCTCTACAGGGTGGCAATACTACTGTCCAAGGGCAACTCTATTGCTCCTCCACAGATTGAAGCCACAGTAAGACAGGAAGTGTGTTACAGGCTGGATCACCAGGTGACAAAGAAAAAAGCCTTAAAAAAGACATGCAGTAATCACATGTAAGGACTGGTAAGATGCAATATATTGTATTTCTTGTTTTTGGGCTGAGATCCATTTTAAGTGCAGTTTTAACTTACTCTTTTCTTCTACAAAATGTACTGCAAGTGGATGTATTTATTTTTGGAAAGATATTAAAATGTGAATATTATATGTAATAAACAGTTTATGGGAATACTGAAATTATTCACATGCATACCACTACCAACATACTTGTTTTTTAATAAATAAATGTCAATATTTATTCAAATGGAATTAAATTCATAAAGGTACACACTTTTGTATTATATTTTCATTTTAAATTTCTAAATTATAGTTTGCAGCTCAATTCCAATGCAAAGATGATTATTTACTCATTTATATCTAACTTAAAATAAAGCTGGTATACCTCATAAAAAAAATCACCATTTCAGTTCAATGCTTAATCCTGCATGACTTCCTTCCGTCAAAATAAATCATTATTTCTGCATAAAACTAGACAAGTAAATGTCAACACATTTCAGAAAATTGTTAAATGTCGTGTAAGGCTTTAAAACTAAGCTTTCCATAGTTTTTATTTAGCTATATTAGGAATAATTCCCTTTACTTGGAAATAATGTTTGGATTGAGAACATTAGACATGAGATCAAAAGCATAATAAAATTCGGAGCAGTAATGGATAATATACTCATTATATTTTCATTTCTACATTGCCTGTCCATTACCTTGAAAAGATCTTGAAATATAAGATGCCTATAATGTTTGAAGAAGAACCCGGGACTTTAAAAAACTGCAAGGGTTAAGTGTTCATTTTGTTTAAGGGGCTAAAATACAGCAAATATACACATGTGAACTTTAGTCCGCTTGGCTGCTTGACCAGTCCCTGCAGCCTCTTCTTCCCGTCGCTCCGGAAGTCCAAAGACCGCTGACATCATCCACTGCCTTTCATTGGATGTGAGGACCAGAGGGACATTTACTGAGGAGAGAGGTAAGTGCTCAACATCACGAGAACAAGGATCAGGTGTGCATATCTGCTTTATTTGAGCCCTTAAACAAAACAAGCATTTAACCCTTTGTAAGTTTTTTTAATTCTCAAAATTTGAAGCAGCCAATTAGATATGTTGTAGTGCGGGGGTCTCTGCTCAGACGCAGGCAGGATCCATCCGGACGTGCAGTTCGGGTGAACATACATTGAAGTTCGGCTCACTTCACTTCAGATCGGTCATTCACTCGGCTGCACTCGGCAGCTTCGTGAATAGACTCCTAAGTGTTAATGTAATGAAATTATATTTTTGCTAATGTTTTTAGATATATTTTTTATCTGTTAGCCATTGTGAGTTTATTTTTCATATAGGAACAATTCATTATGAAGGGTGTATTGATATCTACAAAGATGATTGTAGAAAATAGCAGAATATAATAATAAAACATATAAACCAATATTCATATGTGGTTGTTTGCAAATGTTTGTAATAATGATACATACTTATAATACACTGCCTTATTTGATGTTCAATAAACTGAAAACATGGAATTGCAATGTATGCATTTAAGAAGAGTGTACATTTTTCCAAATCAGTTAAAGGATTGAGTTTGCTGAGTACACAAACATCCACACAATCATGCAATTCCACACAGTAGTGACTATTATAGTCATAATGATTTCTCACTGCCCTAGAGCATTTCCATTTCAGAAATTAGGCCCTACATGTCTGTCTTGCTTTCTTTTTATCTATCTATCTATCTATCTATCTATCTATCTATCTATCTATCTATCTATCTATCTATCTATCTATCTATCTATCTATCTATCTATCTAACCCTTGCAAGACATATAACTGTTTCATTTTATAGGGTATTAATTTATACCCCATAAAGATCATTTGTTATCATTAAAACATTCATATTAAGATAAATAAAGCAATCTTCACCTCATGAAGATTTACCAAAGTTCCTTCTTAATCTGACAATGTTACATAGTTTGTCAGAAGTACGTATGACAAATGCAATTAGCATCCTATTAGAAAGTGATAATAAGACTTATCTGTACTTACTCATTCGGTTTGTCTAAATATGATCATTATCACTTTCCAAAGAAAGAAGAACGGTGATTACCGTTCACAACTTATTCTCTGCAACATTTCTCACCTATTCAGTTCTTACAGATTGCCATTTGAAAAGTAGAAAATGTACATAATTCAGAAGTTTTATGATGGCTGTGTATTGTTTTATTGGCACACAAAGAAGGGTTTAAAGGTTAATTCTCACCCACAATTCATACTGCAGAGTGTTTTGCTAAGAGTTACTCTAATGGTGGCCACTGTCAAAAAAAAAAAAACAGATAGCAGGAGAATCAGCAGATAGCAGAGGAGCTAATGCTTCCGATGCTATATGCTATTTTTTTTATCTTTATTGGCCGCTGTCAAAATACTCAAACAGGGCCTGCAGCTCAATGGCTGCCGGCTTCTGGCCAACTACTTCGATCAGCTGATCGAGGGATACCGGCCAGAGAGCGGCACCCACTGTGCAAATTTTGGCCAGTTTCTCAAGAACTGCCTGAATTTTGCACAGTGTTTATTATCAGTAATATTGGTCACTTTGGCCGATACCTATAATTAAAAAATATGTAAATATTGGCCCCTAGTATATACTGTGCATAGTTTTTTAGTTTTTTTTATAGCTGCTACTCTCGTCTACAATACTGCCCCAATGACCAAATTGCATTGGCTTTGTTTTGTGTCTTATACTAATAAAGTGATCATTGTTCTCTAACCTGCTGGAGTTTCTAAGATTTTCTATTCACATAAAGCACTCCTCACCTACCACCACAATCTTTACAAGCTTGATGTTACCCACGATTATGACCCTCTATATGCCAAGCAGCCACAAACCTAAACACCACCAGCAAGGTCTAGCACTTTCTCATCAGTAAAATTATGTAAATGAGATAGAAACTGATGGAAAAATGAGTTGAGTCTGTTGAGTCTTCCTGTTATAATGTAATACGTACACAAAATGAGGAAATATCTTCTAAATCGTATCACAAACAGCAAGAGAAACTAAGAGAAGTTTCAAGTCTGCCTCAACCTATTGTAAATCATAAAAAAACCTTTTGAGTGGAGCTGTTCTTTAAGGAAAAAAGGCCCAAACCTCCCTTTTAACTCTACTTTAACATGATCTATTCAACATCTTTCCTACCACTTCACAAAATGACAGGTAAAATATTTATTATGGTCCTTTAACCCTTTCCCTGCCAAGGACGTATGTCGTACAAGGAACAAAAGTGTTCCCGGCTGGCCAAGGATGTATGACATACGGACCTGGCATTTTATAAACCAACAAACCCAAAAATGAATGCATTGTTTATTAAAAAAAGCAAACTGTCTCCACATAAATAATACAACAAAACATTTATGATCCATTTTATACCACAATATAAATATTCACTAAAAGGGTTGTGCTTCATCATGATGGTGGGATGCTGTAGCTTGTCATTTTATCTATTATTTTATTGATCTCTAGCTTTTTTACATCCTCATAGGCATTAAAGTTAATGCACAAGAGCATAGTCTTGAGAGTACTTTAATTAGATTTTTTTTAATTGGTTGTACAGATGATTATCTATATTCTTGAATTATTTGTATTCTTTGAGCTATTTTATATGTACTTTGCTGTCAGTAACATATACTGTATAAAACTGAAATCAATTAAAATTTACCAGCTATGTTTTAGCTCCCTTATTACATGTACTGGTTTGTGATGCTTTTCTGTATATAATTTCTTTATTTTTAGCACAAACCACAATAACACTATTCTTTTCAGTGGTTGACAGGTAAATTCATTAAAGAGTAAGACCACTTTTTCTGGAAAAAAAATCAATCCCCTTTGGGTGATCAATGTACATTGCAAGGAGTTAGTTGCAGTTTCCTACCTTTTTCTGTTGTGAAGAAAACATTTTTTTTTGCAGCAGGTCCTTTCCAAACTGATTCCTTATTTAAGGGGTCTGGGTTCATTATAATCAGCTGGTAGGCTTCCTGTTTTGTAATAAGGAAAGGTGCAGTGTTGGTATTCTTTTAGTCGTAATAAACCCTTCAGGAGTATTTCACCAAAAAATTAATTCCTATTGCAAGGGTTACCAAAACTAATACTTGAATCTTGGTGTAGACTTCTGGGAAAATATACCAATAACACAAGCAGGGAGTGACATTTCTGCGGGAATTCGTTATACTAAGTGTGTACAAAACGCTCCCAGGTCAACATATTGCATTAAATCTAAATGGAAAGGTCATTTTTAATAACATTAAATTACAAAATGGCTTGTACAAAAACTGTATATGCTGTATTCGTTGTTTAAGATTTTTTTAATTTTTATCTTTTGAAAGTGGAGTTACTCTTTAAAGATGTTTCCAATTAATTAACCTCCTTGGCGGCAGTACATAGTGTGGCTCGGGGTTAATTTTCTGTACCATAAGCACTAACCCCGAGCCACACACGGGAATACACAGCGCGTCTCTTACCTTGTCCCTCGAGCTGCGCTGTGTCCTCCGGCCGATGCCGGCATCCGTCTTCTGGGTTCCATCCCTTGTGAGCGTCTGCATCACAGGGGGGTGGAACCGGCGGGAAAATTCAAAAGTTAGAAGAAAAAAAAACGAAAACAAATAGAACGAAAAAAAGGAAAAAAAATAATAAAATCATCACTGCCAGGGAGGTTAAAACATATGTAAACCTAACACAAAAAAATCTCATATAAGCCTTAGGATATTAATATTATTTCAAATGTAATATTTAATATTTTAAAATCTGCAGTTTTGTCATTAAAATAATACCTGGTGATTCTGCCATGAAAGTCCGCATTCAGGCAACTCTTCTTAGAGGGTGACAAGGCTCTTTCCCTGTCTTCCAGTGTCCTATTTATGTTCCTCCACTTTATCAACTCACAATGGTACACCATCGCCATTGTAAGGAATCCAACGCTGAGATTTGCCATTCTACCATCACAGGAGAGAGTAAATATGACCCAGAAATGGCTGCAAAGAAGTAGCAGAAGATCATCATCTGGAAAATGTAATTGAGAAAATTAGAGTGTTATTCACAAAGCAGCCAAAGGCAGCCGAGTGAATAACCGAGCCAAAGTGAAGGGAGCCAAACACCGTTCGGCTATTCACCTCAGCTCAGTTCGGCTGATTTCAGCTGTACATCGGCTAGAATCAGCCATACATTGGCTCCCTTCAGCTGTCTTCTTTCGGCTGAATATTCTCAGCATGTTCAGCTGAGCCGAAGTGCAAAAACAGTTCGATTCAGCTGATACAACATCTGGATCGGCTGAGCCGAAGCTCATAGGGGCCGAATGGCAGTGAGTGAATAACTAAATGCGGCATTCGGCTTAGCTATTTTGCTTGTTACCTCTGAGGTAGAAAAAATGTAAACAGATGAAAAAAAGCTTAACATTTTTTAAATAAATGTAAAAAAAAGAAAAATGTAAAAAAGTTAAAATAAAAAAAATGTTAAAGAGAAGAAAAAAAATAAAAAAATACAGCATTGCGGTATTTCCCCCCCCCCAAACCATACCAAACCCAATAGGTCTGGTAGGAAAGTTAGGAGGGACCCCTATTTAAAGAAAAGGAAAAAAGTGTGGGGTTTCCCCCAAAAGTCATACCAGGCCCTTTATGTCTGGTAGGAATTTTAACCCCACCCCCCACAATGGGGAAAAAAGTGTGGCCCCCGTAAAAGTCCCAACCAGACCCTTGATCCGAGCACATGCCTGGCAGGGCAGGAAGGGGGGGACATAAAACATAAACATAAAAACATAAAAATAATAAGTAGCTAAGAAATATATTTTTTTTAAATGACCCGAGCGAATGTGATGAACTCCCGCCGCAGACTGAAGAATCTGACAGATGCAAAATATAAACAATTGGGCGGAGCTAGCGGTGACATCACATAGCTCTGCCCAACTGTTAACATTTGGCAACACCTGCCAGAGTCTTCCAGCAGCTCCCGGAAAACGAAAACAACTGGGCAGAGCAATCCTGCCTCTGCCTAGTTGTTGTTTAATGACAGATCAGCGTCCCCAGGTCATTTGAGGATGCTGATCTGTCATTATTGCACAGCAACTTGGCGGCTCAGCCGAGCCGAAGCATATGCACTCAGCTCAGCTGAGCCATTCACCTGCCCTCGGCTGCTGTACGTGCTATAGTGAATAGCCCGTACAGCATCCCTTTGGTTCAACTGAACCTAATGGCTCCAGCGGCCAAAGTGAGCCGAAGGATCTGCCGAAGCTACGGCTAGATCCTTCAACTCTATAGTGAATAATCCTCTAAATGTCATTCTGATAGGGTTAACATTTATTTTAAACTTAACATTCATAGACTATTAAGAAAAAAAAACCAATGCTAGACAAGTATAATCTGGGTTTGTGAAATCATGTGGGTCACAATTATAATCAAACAAATGTTGTGGGTGGACATACTTGGCCCAATGTGATGATGTGGTGAAGCCTAGAAAAATATTAAATACTTAAAACCCATTTCCAGGCAAATTATGTTTCCCCCTCTCCCAAGCACATGTCTTTCATTCAACAAACTACACCTTCTGTGTCCTTCACCAGTGCCTCTTTCACTTGCGAGAGGCTGCTGCTCAAGCACTGCTGTCTGTGCCCATGCTGACTGGCTTCTTCTTCCTAAAGTCATAATGGCAATGCAGTTCTGGGGCCTGAGAGGACCTCACTGCTGGACACCCCAAATGTCCCATTACCATGGATTTAGGAAAGTATTCAGGGCTTTTAGACTAGGATTAAAAAAATAACTACTTTGCTTAGCAGTGTGGTGATGGGAATGGTTTGTGTGTGGGGGAGAGCAGCTTTAGAATTTCCCAGATTTGTTTTGGGTTTGATTAGCATGATTCAACTGCAAGACTGGAATTAACCACATTGTTTATAAAAAAATCACTTGTATGTGGTTTAAAACTTTTTTTTAAATAAAAAAAATATACTCACCAAAACCACAGTCCTGGCTAGCGCATAGACTGATCCCTTCAGTCTGTCTCCTCCTCCACTCCAGTGATGGAATGTTCCTTACAGTGGGGCTACCCTCCCGCTGCAAGGGTTAAGTGCTCATTTTCTCTAGGGAGCTAAAATAACTGTAATACTCATCCAAATCACGATCCCTTGCTTCCCCTTGCACCAGCTGTCTAAGGTCTAGTAAATCATCACATCCTATACAGTGTATAGGACGTGAGGATGCCTAGGAATATTTCATTGCTGGATTGGAAGAGGAGACAGGCTGAAGGGACACGCTCAAGTGTGTTGACTGGGTTAAGGCAGCTGCAGGATCAAAATGATCCACTGAAAGTAGTACTGAAACAGGCAACAGATACAAAGTTGGAAACACAGAGCAAATTCGATAATGTTCAGATAAACCAGTGCTAAATCAATAATCAAAATCAGGCTTTAGGTCACAGGTCGAGGTCACACACAGAGAAGCAGAACTGAGGCACCAATTCAGTAACCAGAAGCAGGGTCAGGGTCACTAGCCAGGATCATCTTTCAGGAAACAGTGTCGCAAGTCAGATCACAGGAATGAACACAAGGCCAGTCAGCAATTAGCTCAGAGTCCATGCTGGCTTAAATAGGCAGACTGGCACCAATGGGCACACTTGTACACGTACATGCCTGTACGCCCATGCAGGAGAGCTGCAACAGTAGTGGTGAGAGAAAACAAGGGAGTGAATTAGTAGCTTGGAGGTGTCATTGGTTAAAAAGGGGCATGTTTTGGAAATGTTACAGAGGTGAAGCTGGCAAGATTTGGACAGTGATTATATGTGAGATCAGCATCGCACCTAACACAGACAGGAGGGGTGGAATAGATACTTGTGCAATTGATCTCAATGAAAATGTCAGGGGAGGGGATACAGGGGGTGGAAATGTTATATGCTCAGTAAAAAAAATCTAGTTGGTGCCCTGCCAGACAAGGCTGTGCTGTGTGAGAAAGCAGTGTATATTTCAGAACAGGGTGGACAGAAATACAAATCTACTGGCAGGTAAAACAGATGCCTTATATGTATTTCACCTGTGTAGTTGTTTGCCTGATGTTTGGTTTAAGTCAGTGGCAGCAGGGACCTGTAAATTGACTGGAGACAGAGTTTGTTTAGATTCTAATAGTGGACTGTCAGCTTTCTTCTGGAAGTGATTCGGTTGCCTATAAAGCCGCCTGATCAATTCCACAGGTGCGGTAAAGTGCTGGTCCCATTCCATGTTTCCTAAATTTCCCCCTCTCTCCTAGGTACCCAGGACCTCTATGGGTGGTGTCAGTAGGGAAAGCAGAAGATGATCAGTGAACATACGCTCACTGATCATCCCTGTGTGGAATTAAACTGTAAGCGTTAAGCTTTATAACACTTCTGGTTTCAGCACTGTCCCCAGCTGCTCTGCTCCATTAGCTTCAAACGAGTGCAGAGGTAACATTAGGGGTCTGATGAAATATGTATAATGCGCGCTACATAGATCGATATGGATACCTCAATTAAACAAATGAAAATGTAAAGAATAGACATGTGCGATTCGTTTCGTTAAATTGATATTTAGGTAAAAACTTGAAAAGTATGACAAATTATGAACATGCTGTTATATTTCTATTATAACAGATCGATCCTTTTTGTCTTTAATATCATGCTGCAAAAATATATGTAAGAATATTTTACTTTAATCTTTCAAAATATGCACTTGAGTGTCAGTTTGGCAGATCTGGTATTTTTATTAAAGTCACAAGACAGATAGGTCAATTATAGCATGAGCGCTGGTTTGATAATTTATTCTTATGAAACATTCACAATACCTACTCAATCTTGTCTGCAAAGGGAGTAATGAAGAAATCATCTAGACTATGCATATAAACACAGAAATGTTAATACTTGCTCATCTTTACTTAGTGCTCTTTAAAGCTCATTTATACCGAGTGATAAAAGTACATTATGTTATTAACAAAATGTCACAGTGTCAGTTCTAACGTGAAGTGAGTACATTTAACATGACAGGTGTTGGAAGACTCCATCTGGTTAAGTGTCTTCCCCTTTTTCAGAACAATGAGCTTCCATGTATTAGTTTCCGAATTCCGAATCCGAATTGACTTTCACACCCGAATCCTGAAAAACGAAATAACACAAATGCGAATTTAAAACGAAACGAAACTAAATGAATTTTTTGGCAGTGCACATGTCTAGTAAAGAATATATCAAATAAATAAATGAATAAATGAATAACTATATATTAGAGCTGCTGTACTAGGACCACTAGGGTCAAATAGTATGTAACTGGATGTGCAGCGCTCAGGATCACCAGTGAGTGAATTAAATCAGTGTTGGCATATTAAACTTAATAAGTGTTAATAATCAATAATAGCCAGTGAATACAAGTCTCAAATCGTGCACGGATACATAAAATAAATAAAGTGTACAATTCCAGATATAAAATACAGAAAATACGAAAAATGTATAAAATCTCAAGCTTATCAAAGTGATGTATAGCCGTTTTTAGCGATTTTAAATGTAAGTGGCTACTCCCCTCGGTTCTCCTGAACCGAAGGGGTCCTGGTGCCGAAGCTAGCCGAAGGATCGGCCGAAGCTACGGCCAGATCCTTCGGCAGCTTTGTGAATAGACCCCTAAGTGTTACTGTGCTTTTCATTTCTGCATTTACTTTCTTTATTCTGTCTATAGTATTGTTTATTATGGTTGCATTTAAAAAAATCATATATAAAGTCACTACAATGATTTCCTTTTTAGGAAGACAATTATTGGGGTAATGGTCAGCAGCTGATCCAAATGGCTGCACTTTGTTGGTGCTCTCCAGGCAGTATCACGCCAGGGCACTTTTATAGGCAACAGTAGACTCCCTCTGCAAACTGATCCTGCACTGCAGTTCCCCAAACCCTCACTGCAGCTATTGTGAGACAAAAAAACACTGCAGTGCCCAGAAACCGGATGCAGATTGTCTGTTTAACCTGGGCCCCATGCCAGGGACATATGTATGCTGATTAGTACCTATGGCAAACACTGAAATTGCGCTCTTGTCCCAATATTTGATACATAGGTTCTGGTACTCCCGAACTCACATATACACACTAGAGCTGCTGGGCTTTTAAGGTTAGTGCAGAAAAAGAAATGTACTGCACCGTATATAAAATAAGACAGTGTGGAATGTAACATGTACAACATGGTGTATTGATGAGGCTTAATGGACTAGGAAAGTACAGTATGGCATATAAAATGAGGCAGTGTGGAACAGGGACATAAAGCAAGGCATATGAAATGAGGTGGTATGGAATAGGGAAGTACAGCCTGGCATATACAATGAGACTGT